>NC_082715.1:141528523-141645964 GCF_030144855.1 Hypanus sabinus | reverse complement strand
AGAGAAGGAGTGCCCAGGGGGAGGGGTGAGTGACAGGAGGCAGAGAAAGAGTGCCAAGGGGAGGGGTGTGGGACAGGAGGCAGAGGAGTGCCAGGGGGAGGGTTGTGGGACAGGAGGCAGAGTAGGAGTGCCAGGGGGAAGGGTGAGTGACAGGTGGCAGAGAAGGAGTGCCAGGGGCAGGGGTGAGTGACAGGAGGCAGAGAAGGAGTGCCAGGGGGAGGGGTGAGTGACAGGAGGCAGAGGAGTGCCAGGGGGAGGTGTGTGGGACAGGAGGCAGAGAAGGAGTTCCAGGGGGAGGGGTGTGGGACAGGAGGCAGAGAAGGAGTGCCAGGGGCAGGGGTGAGTGACAGGAGGCAGAGAAGGAGTGCCAGGGGGAGGGGTGAGTGACAGGAGGCAGAGGAGTGCCAGGGGGAGGTGTGTGGGACAGGTGGCAGAGAAGGAGTGCCAGGGGGAGGGGTGTGGGACAGGAGGCAGAGGAATGCCAGGGGGAGGGGTGTGGGACAGGTGGGAGAGAAGGAGTCCCAGGGGGAGGGGTGAGTGACAGGAGGCAGAGAAGGAGTGCCAGGGGGAGGGGTGAGTGACAGGAGGCAGAGAAGGAGTGCCAGGGGGAAGGGTGAGTGACAGGAGGCAGAGAAGGAGTGCCAGGGGGAAGGGTGAGTGACAGGAGGCAGAGAAGGAGTGCCAGGGGGAGGGGTGAGTGACAGGTGGCAGAGAAGGAGTGCCAGGGGGAGGGGTGTGGGACAGGTGGCAGAGAAGGAGTGCCGCGGGAGGGGTGTGGGACAGGAGGCAGAGAAGGAGTGCCAGGGGGAGGGGTGAGTGACAGGTGGCAGAGAAGGAGTGCCAGGGGGAGGGGTGAGTGACAGGTGGCAGAGAAGGAGTGCCAGGGGGAGGAGTGTGGGACAGGTGGCAGAGAAGGAGTGCCAGGGGGAGGGGTGAGTGGCAGGAGGCAAAGAAGGAGTGCCAGGGGGAGGGGTGTGGGACAGGTGGCAGAGGAGTGCCAGGGGAAGGGTGAGTGACAGGTGGCAGAGAAGGAGTGCCAGGGGGAGGGGTTTGGGACAGGAGGCAGAAAAGGATTGCCAGGGGGAGGGGTGTGGGACAGGAGGCAGAGGAGTGCCAGGGGGAGGGGTGAGGGACAGGATGCAGAGAAGGAGTGCCAGGGGGCGGGGTGTGGGACAGGAGGCAGAGAAGGAGTGCCAGGGGGAGGGGTGAGTGACAGGTGGCAGAGAAGGAGTGCCAGGGGGAGGGGTGAGTGAAAGGAGGCAGAGAAGGAGTGCCAGAGGGAGTGGTGTGGGACAGGAGGAGAAGGAGTGCCAGGGGGAGGGGTGTGGGACAGGTGGCAGAGAAGGAGTGCCAGGGGGAGGGGTGTGGGACAGGAGGCAGAGAAGGAGTGCCAGGGGGAGAGGTGTGGATCAGGTGGCAGAGAAGGAGTGCCAGGGGGAGGGGTGTGGGACAGGAGGCAGAGAAGGAGTGCCAGGGGGAGGGGTGAGTGACAGGTGGCAGAGAAGGAGTGCCAGGGGGAGGGGTGAGTGAAAGGTGGCAGAGCAGTGCCAGGGGGAGGGTTGTGGGACAGGAGGCAGAGAAGGAGTGCCAGGGGGAGGGGTGAGTGACAGGTGGCAGAGAAGGAGTGCCAGGGGCAGGGGTGAGTGACAGGAGGCAGAGAAGGAGTGCCAGGGGGAGGGGTGAGTGACAGGAGGCAGAGGAGTGCCAGGGGGAGGTGTGTGGGACAGGAGGCAGAGAAGGAGTGCCAGGGGGAGGGGTGTGGGACAGGAGGCAGAGAAGGAGTGCCAGGGGCAGGGGTGAGTGACAGGAGGCAGAGAAGGAGTGCCAGGGGGAGGGGTGAGTGACAGGAGGCAGAGGAGTGCCAGGGGGAGGTGTGTGGGACAGGTGGCAGAGGAGTGCCAGGGGGAGGGGTGTGGATCAGGTGGCAGAGAAGGAGTGCCAGGGGGAGGGGTGAGTGAAAGGAGGCAGAGAAGGAGTGCCAGAGGGAGTGGTGTGGGACAGGAGGAGAAGGAGTGCCAGGGGGAGGGGTGTGGGACAGGTGGCAGAGAAGGAGTGCCAGGGGGAGGGGTGTGGGACAGGAGGCAGAGAAGGAGTGCCAGGGGGAGAGGTGTGGATCAGGTGGCAGAGAAGGAGTGCCAGGGGGAGGGGTGAGTGAAAGGAGGCAGAGAAGGAGTGCCAGAGGGAGTGGTGTGGGACAGGAGGAGAAGGAGTGCCAGGGGGAGGGGTGTGGGACAGGTGGCAGAGAAGGAGTTCCAGGGGGAGGGGTGTGGGACAGGAGGCAGAGAAGGAGTGCCAGGGGGAGAGGTGTGGATCAGGTGGCAGAGAAGGAGTGCCAGGGGGAGGGGTGTGGGACAGGAGGCAGAGAAGGAGTGCCAGGGGGAGGGGTGAGTGACAGGTGGCAGAGAAGGAGTGCCAGGGGGAGGGGTGAGTGAAAGGTGGCAGAGCAGTGCCAGGGGGAGGGTTGTGGGACAGGAGGCAGAGAAGGAGTGCCAGGGGGAGGGGTGAGTGACAGGTGGCAGAGAAGGAGTGCCAGGGGGTGGGGTGTGGGACAGGTGGGAGAGAAGGAGTGCCAGGGGGAGGGGTATGGGACAGGAGGCAGAGAATGAGTGCCAGGGGGAGGGGTGTGGGACAGGAGGCAGAGAATGAGTGCCAGGGGGAGGGGTGTGGGACAGGTGGCAGAGAAGGAGTGCCAGGGGGAGGGGTGAGTGACAGGTGGCAGAGAAGGAATGCCAGGGGGAGCGGTGAGTGACAGGTGGCAGAGAAGGAGTGCCAGGGGGAGGGGTGTGGGACAGGTGGCAGAGAAGGAGTGACAGGGGGAGGGGTGAGTGACAGGTGGCAGCGAAGGAGTGCCAGGGGGAGGGGTGTGGGACAGGAGGCAGAGAAGGAGTTCCGGGGGGGGGGTGTGACAGGTGGCAGAGGAGTGCCAGGGGGAGGGGTGTGGGACAGGAGGCAGAGAAGGAGTTCCAGGGGGAGGGGTGTGGGACAGGTGGCAGAGAAGGAGTGCCAGGGGGAGGGGTGTGTGACAGGAGGCAGAGAAGGAGTGCCAGGGGGAGGGGTGAGTGACAGGAGGCAGTGAAGGAGTGCCAGGGGGAGGGGTGAGTGACAGGAGGCAGAGAAGGAGTGCCAGGGGGAGGGGTGAGTGACAGGAGGCAGAGAAAGAGTGCCAAGGGGAGGGGTGTGGGACAGGAGGCAGAGGAGTGCCAGGGGGAGGGTTGTGGGACAGGAGGCAGAGAAGGAGTGCCAGGTGGAAGGGTGAGTGACAGGTGGCAGAGAAGGAGTGCCAGGGGCAGGGGTGAGTGACAAGAGGCAGAGAAGGAGTGCCAGGGGGAGGGGTGAGTGACAGGAGGCAGAGGAGTGCCAGGGGGAGGTGTGTGGGACAGGAGGCAGAGAAGGAGTGCCAGGGGGAGGGGTGTGGGACAGGAGGCAGAGAAGGAGTGCCAGGGGCAGGGGTGAGTGACAGGAGGCAGAGAAGGAGTGCCTGGTGGAGGGGTGAGTGACAGGAGGCAGAGAAGGAGTGCCAGGGGGAGGTGTGTGGGACAGGTGGCAGAGAAGGAGTGCCAGGGGGAGGGGTGTGGGACAGGAGGCAGAGGAATGCCAGGGGAGGGGTGTGGGACAGGTGGGTGAGAAGGAGTCCCAGGGGGAGGGGTGAGTGACAGGAGGCAGAGAAGGAGTGCCAGGGGGAGGGGTGAGTGACAGGAGGCAGAGAAGGAGTGCCAGGGGGAAGGGTGAGTGACAGGAGGCAGAGAAGGAGTGCCAGGGGGAAGGGTGAGTGACAGGAGGCAGAGAAGGAGTGCCAGGGGGAGGGGTGAGTGACAGGAGGCAGAGAAGGAGTGCCAGAGGGAGTGGTGTGGGACAGGAGGAGAAGGAGTGCCAGGGGGAGCGGTGTGGGACAGGTGGCAGAGAAGGAGTGCCAGGGGGAGGGGTGAGTGACAGGTGGCAGAGAAGGAGTGCCAGGGGGAGGGGTGTGGGACAGGAGGCAGAGGAGTTCCAGGGGGAGGGGTGAGTGAAAGGTGGCAGAGAAGGAGTGCCAGGGGGAGGGGTGTGGGACACGTGGCAGAGGAGTGCCAGGGGAAGGGTGAGTGACAGGTGGCAGAGAAGGAGTGCCAGGGGGAGGGGTGTGGAACAGGAGGCAGAGAAGGAGTTGCAGGGGGAGGGGTGAGTGACAGGTGGCAGAGGAGTGCCAGGGGGAGGGGTGTGGGACAGGAGGCAGAGAAGGAGTGCCAGGGGGAGGGGAGAGTGACAGGAGGCAGAGAAGGAGTGCCAGGGAGGGGGGTGTGGGACAGGAGGCAGAGGAGTGCCAGGGGGAGGGGTGTGGGACAGGAGGCAGAGAAGGAGTGCCAGGGGGAGGGGTGAGTGACAGGTGGCAGAGAAGGAGTGCCAGGGGGAGGGGTGTGGGACAGGTGGCAGAGAAGGAGTGCCAGGGGGAGCGGTGAGTGACAGGAGGCACAGAAGCAGTGCCGGGGGAGGGGTGTGGGACAGGAGGCAGAGGAGTGCCAGGGGGAGGGGTGTGGGACAGGAGGCAGAGGACTGCCAGGGGGAGGGGTGAGTGACAGGAGGCAGAGGAGTGCCGGGGGAGGGGTGTGGGACAGGAGGCAGAGAAGGAGTGCCAGGGGGAGGGGTGAATGGCAGGAGGCAGAGAAGGAGTGCCAGGGGGAGGGGTGAGTGACAGGTGGCAGAGAAGGAGTGCCAGAGGGATGGGTGTGGGACAGGTGGCAGAGGAGTGCCAGGGGGAGGGGTGAGTGAAAGGTGGCAGAGAAGGAGTGCCAGGGGGAGGGGTGTGGGACAGGTGGCAGAGGAGTGCCAGGGGAAGGGTGAGTGACAGGTGGCAGAGAAGGAGTGCCAGGGGGAGGGGTGTGGAACAGGAGGCAGAGGAGTGCCAGGGGGAGGGGTGTGGGACAGGTGGCAGAGAAGGAGTGCCAGGGGGAGGGGTGAGTGACAGGTGGCAGAGAAGGAGTGCCAGGGGAGGGGTGTGGGACAGGAGGCAGAGAAGGAGTGCCAGGGGGAGGGGTGAGTGTCAGGAGGCAGAGAAGGAGTGCCAGGGGGAGCGGTGAGTGACAGGAGGCCGAGAAGGAGTGCCGGGGAAGGGTGTGGGACAGGAGGCAGTGGAGTGCCAGGGGGAGGGGTGAGTGACAGGAGGCAGAGAAGTGCCGGGGGAGGGGTGTGGAACAGGAGGCAGAGAAGGAGTGCCAGGGGGAGGGGTGAGTGACAGGAGGCAGAGAAGGAGTGCCAGGGGGAGGGGTGTGGGACTGGTGGCAGAGGAGTGCCAGGGGGAGGGGTGTGGGTTAGGTGGCAGAGAAGGAGTGCCAGGGGGAGGTGTGTGGGACAGGAGGCAGAGAATGAGTGCCAGGGGGAGGGGTGTGGGACAGGTGGCAGAGAAGGAGTGCCAGGGGGAGCGGTGAGTGACAGGAGGCAGAGAAGGAGTGCCGGGGGAGGGGTGTGGGACTGGTGGCAGAGGAGTGCCAGGGGGAGGGCTGTGGGTTAGGTGGCAGAGAAGGAGTGCCAGGGGGAGGGGTGTGGGACAGGAGGCAGAGAATGAGTGCCAGGGGGAGGGGTGTGGGACAGGTGGCAGAGAAGGAGTGCCAGGGGGAGGGGTGTGGGACAGGAGGCAGAGAAGGAGTGCCAGGGGGAGGGGTGTGGGACAGGAGGCAGAGAAGGAGTGCCAGGGGGAGGGGTGTGGGACAGGAGGCAGAGAATGAGTGCCAGGGGGAGGGGTGTGGGACAGGTGGCAGAGAAGGAGTGCCAGGGGGAGGGGTGTGTGACAGGAGGCAGAGAAGGAGTCCCAGGGGGAGGGGTATGGGACAGGAGGCAGAGTAGTGCCAGGCGAGGGGTGAGTGACAGGAGGCAGAGGAGTGCCAGGGGGAGGGGTGTGGGACAGGAGGCAGAGAAGGAGTGCCAGGGGAAGGGGTGTGGGACAGGTGGCAGAGAAGGAGTGCCAGGGGTAGGGGTGAGTGACAGGTGGCAGAGAAGGAGTGCCAGGGGGAGGGGTGAGTGAAAGGTGGCAGAGAAGGAGTGCCAGGCGGAGGGGTGTGGGACAGGTGGCAGAGGAGTGCCAGGGGAAGGGTGAGTGACAGGTGGCATAGAAGGTGTGCCAGGGGGAGGGGTGTGGAACAGGAGGCAGAGAAGGAGTGCCAGGGGAAGGGGTGTGGGACAGGTGGCAGAGAAGGAGTGCCAGGGGTAGGGGTGAGTGACAGGAGGCAGAGGAGTGCCAGGGGGAGGGGTGTGGGACAGGAGGCAGAGAAGGAGTGCCAGGGGAAGGGGTGTGGGACAGGTGGCAGAGAAGGAGTGCCAGGGGTAGGGGTGAGTGACAGGTGGCAGAGAAGGAGTGCCAGGGGGAGGGGTGAGTGAAAGGTGGCAGAGAAGGAGTGCCAGGCGGAGGGGTGTGGGACAGGTGGCAGAGGAGTGCCAGGGGAAGGGTGAGTGACAGGTGGCATAGAAGGTGTGCCAGGGGGAGGGGTGTGGAACAGGAGGTAGAGGAGTGCCAGGGGGAGAGGTGTGGGACAGGAGGCAGAGAATGAGTGCCAGGGGGAGGGGTGTGGGACAGGAGGCAGAGAAGGAGTGCCAGGGGAAGGGGTGTGGGACAGGTGGCAGAGTAGGAGTGCCAGGGGGATGGGTGAGTGACAGGTGGCAGAGAAGGAGTGCCAGGGGGAGGGGTGAGTGAAAGGTGGCAGAGAAGGAGTGCCAGGCGGAGGGGTGTGGGACAGGTGGCAGAGGAGTGCCAGGGGAAGGGTGAGTGACAGGTGGCATAGAAGGTGTGCCAGGGGGAGGGGTGTGGAACAGGAGGTAGAGGAGTGCCAGGGGGAGGGGTGTGGGACAGGTGGCAGAGAAGGAGTGCCAGGGGGAGGGGTGAGTGACAGGTGGCAGAGAAGGAGTGCCAGGGGGAGTGATGTGGGACAGGTGGCAGAGGAGTGCCAGGGGGAGGTGTGTGGGACAGGTTACAAAGAACGAGTGCCAGGGGGAGGGGTGTGGGTCAGGAGGCAGAGGAGTGCCAGGGGGAGGGTTGTGGGACAGGAGGCAGAGGAGTGCCAGGGGGAGGGGTGTGGGACAGGTGGCAGAGAACGAGTGCCAGGGACGTACAGGTGCAGACACACTCAACCCTGAGACAGCAGGCATGGTCTTTAGATTCCAGACAGTTGAATTATTGATCAGTAATAAAACAGCAGAGTAGACTCGATAGGCCAAATGGGCTTCTCCTGCTCCCATTTCTGATGACCTTCTGGTTTTATTGTGGATTTTCACAAATGAAACAACATGAGGCATTTTATGTTTCAGAAAAAAACATACAACTCATTTACTGATCTCCAAAAAACTGAATACAAAACTCAGCACAAGCCCCTTATGTAATTACGCCACCACGTCAGACCAGCCCCTTGAAGTGAATCCCCAACTCAATGTTGGTGGCTGTGCATGACGTACATTTCCACCAATTACATTACCCCCCACACCCCCCGGAATTCGCTAAAACCGGCATTGCAAGCCCGTCTGGAGCTGACACAAGTCGTCTGGCTCAGGTCCCATGCTCCATGGTGGAGGAACAGCAGCTGCCTCTGGCCCGCCTAGAGGTGTGTTGACACGCTCCTGGTCACGTGGTAGCAGAATCCTCCATATCTTGGTTGGTCGGTTTAAGGCGATCTACCAAAACATTCAGGTTTACCCCACTATCTTTCCTCTTCATTCCCAAACGAGGAACAGGCCATCGTAAGGGGGCCTAAGGGGATGTTAATGTGGATCTTGGCGAATGAAAACAAACGAGGTGGAACGCAGGTCAACGGGAACCCAAGAGTGCTGTACGCCATGATGGGAGGGAGGAATTGAATTTACTGAGGAGGGTGGAACACTGCTGAGAGGCCGACTAGGCGGGCGTGGTGTCAGGAATAAAATCACCTGGCACTCGTAACAGCTGCCCATATACCAACTCAGCCACGGGCAAGAGCAGGTCCGTTTTTGGAGCTGTCCTGAGCTCCAGCAGGCTGCACGGGAGATGATCATGCCAACACTCATCGGTCGAGGAAGCTCTCAGAGCAGCCTTTAAGAAGCAGTGAAACCACTTGCGTAGGCCACTGGACTGTGGGTGATACACCTTGGTGTGATGAGCCTAATGCCCAGGTTCTGGGCCATCGCAACCAGAGGCCTAATAAACACACCCATGCTGCTGGAGGAACTCAGCAGGCCAGGCAGCACCTGTGGAAAAAAGTATAGTCGATGTTTCGGGCCAAAACCCTTTGACAGAGTTCTAATAGGAATTGGGGCCCACGGTCAGAGGAAATATGCCATTGGGTGCCAAACTGAGAAAGCCAGCTGCTCATGAACGCCCGAGCCATGTCTGCAGACGTCATCGACGCTAAAGAGTCGACCCCTGGCCACCTGGTGGTACGAACCACCAAGGTAAGGAGGTGTGTGAAACCAGAGGGAGGGGGGAGCAGGGTCCACATTGACATGGCTAAACCTTCACCTGGGGACCTCAAGGACGCCTGGATATGACAGTTAACTTCTGTCCAGTGGCACCACGCGCAGGCTGTCCTGTCCAATCACGCCTGTCCTTTCGAAGGCCGTGCCAAACGAACTTTAGTGCAGCCAGTGTCTGTGGGGCCTTCCGGTCCGGAGGCAAGAAACCACGAATGGAGTCAAAAACTATCCAACTTCAGTTGGTGGGCACGACGGGGCGAGGGTGACTGGTGGAGACATCACACAGGAGAGAAACCCCAGCTTCCCCAAACTGCATGTCAGCCAACCGCAGGCTGCTGCTCGATAAGCCTGGATCTCTGGGTCAGTAACCTGGTTAGCAGCCATGCTGGCACAGTCAACCCCTATGTGTACGGCCTCAACGACTGGCCGTGAGAGGCAATCAGCCACGGCATTATTTTTCCCCTTGATATGTTGTAGATCAGTTGTGAACTCCAATATGTAGGCTGGGTGACTTTGCTGCGGTGCAGAGCCAGGGTCTGACATTTTGGCCATCGCATGCATGAGGGGGTTTGTGGTCAACGAACGCTGTGAAATGGCGACTCTCTGGAAGAAAACAAAGATGGCGGAGAGCCAGACAAAGACCGAGAAGCTCACGGTCAGACGTGCTGCATTTCCTTTTGGGGGACGAGCTGCCGCCTGAAGAAAGCAAGTGGCTGCCACACATCTCCGACCAACTGTACGTGCACGGCACCCACAGGGCGGTCTGAGGCATCAGTAGTAAATGTTATGGGTGCATTGGGGAGCAGGGTTGTGTTGGAAAGAGCTTGTTAAGTATCATCAAATGCCCTGGTCATGTCTGCTGACCAGCGAAGCACTTGATTAGGGGTATTGTCTCTGAGCACACCATATAGGGAGAGCATAAGTTCAGCAGTTCATGAAATGAAGCGGTGATGGAGATTCACCATCCCTAAAAACCCCTGCAGTTTTTTAGTAGTGTGGGGCAGTGGGAAATCGATAACAGCGGCTGCTTTTGATGGGAGGGGTTTCGCACCTTCTGTGGAGATGTGATCCTGAGAAACCCAATGGTTGACAACACAAACTGGCTTTTAGCAGGGTTAATATTAAACTGCATTGGCTTTAAGTGCTTGAAAAGTGTGCGGAGATGAGATACGCGTCCAGATTTGGACACATTGATGACAAGTATGTCATCCAGGTAAACAAAAAGAAAGTCTCACTTTAACTACAGACTCCATCAGCCATCTGTGCTGCATTTTTCAGCCCAAACATGTACAGAAGCTCAGAGAGGTCAAAAGGTGTTATCACAGATGTTTTGGAAATGCCCTCTGGGCACACGGGCACCTGATGTTAGCCCCTAACTAGATCAACTTTGGAAAAATTAACTTTCAGGTTAAACTTGTTGAAAGGTCTTGGACGTACGGGACTGGATAACGATCAGGGTAGTGACCTCATTAAGCTGTCGGTAATCACCACATGGGCAGCAACCACCATCCAACTTTGGGACCACACGGAGGGGCAAAGCCCAGGGGCTGGTCGACTGTCGTACAACGCCAATTCCACGTAGACAAACTCAGCCTTCGTGGTTGCCAGCTTTTCTGGGTCCAGTCGACGCGTGCAGGAATAGACTGACGGGCCAGATGTAGGTAAGTGGTGATCGACCCCAAGATCTACAAATGTTGAGGAGAACGGCTGGTGCAGCCTCCAGCAAGGTCTCGTCACTCGTGAATAGGTGATGCTGTCAGCACGCTCATTTGAGTGCCTGAAAGGGTGTCCGTAATGAACTGTAGATGACCCTGACAGCTAGAACCCACAGTGTTCACAGACGTCTGGTGTTACGATGCACTGGCACTGTCGAAGCTGCAAGGGCATTGGTTCTTCCTGGAGTTCACACTAAAGTGAGTGTGGTAAATACACAGAGTCGCCGTCATGGGCATCCTTGTGCTGGGGGGCCATGCCGACATGGCTTATTAAGGTGGAGAAAGGAGGAGGAACGATGCACCACTGCCTGGCTGAGTGTAGACTACCAGTCATTTTAACAAGCTCTCTCTACTCCATTAGCAAGGGCTATATGAACTTGATCAAGCATTTGCTACATGAAGAGTTCTTTAGAAATAAAACAAGGATGGTGTTTTCCCAGGAGAGACAGTACGTGGTCCATTAGCTCTGACAGCCTAGCATCACCGAGGCCAGGCAAGGAGACGACTGCTAAGTATGCCCACAGGAAAAGAATCTCAAGATTGTATGCGATGACATATATGTAAACTGATAATACAATTTTGCTTTGAACCTTGAACTTCGTTTGCCGTGCTCAGACTCCAATAGTCCAAAAGTCTGTAAAAGGTGAGTTTTAGAACATAGAACATAGAAAACCTACAGCACAATACAGGCCCTTCAGCCTACAATGCTGTACCGAACATATACTTACTGTAGAAATTACCTAGGGTGACCCACAGCCCTCTATTTTTCTAAGCTCCATATACCTGTCCAGGAGCCTTTTAAAAGACCATACTGTATCCGCCTCCACCACCGTTACCGGCAGCCCATTCCACACACTCACCACTCTCTGAGTAAAAAACTTACTTCTGACATCTCCTCTGTACCTACTCTCCAGCACCTTAAAACTGTATCCTCTTGCATTAGCCATTTCACCCTGGGAAAAAGCCTCTGACTAGCCACACGATCAATGCCTCTATCATTTTATACACGTCTATCAGGTCACCTCTCATCCTCTGTCGCTCCAAGGAGAAAAGGCCAAGTTCATTCAACCAATTCTCATGAGGCATGTTCTGCAATCCAGGTAACGTCCTTGTAAATCTCCTCTGCACCCTTTCTATGGTTTTCACATCCTTCCTGTAGTGAGGTGACCAGAACTGAGCTCAGTACTCCAAGTGGGGTCTGACCAGGGTCCTATATAGCTGCAGCATTACCTCTCGGCTCTTGAACTCAATCCCATGATTGATGAAGGCCAATACATCATATGCCTTCTTAACCACAGAGTCAACCTGTGCAGCAGCTTTGAGTGTCTTATGGACTCGGACCCTCAGCAATACTTGGGCGGGTGTTCTAGAAAGCTCACCACTCTTGCAGTCGTGGAGTTAGTGAGTGATACTATCATGTCGTAGAATTTGGTTTTGTCAGTGGTGATTTCTTGCAGCACAAATTGGGCCTCAGCTTGTACAAACCAAGTGACGGCATTTTGTCCCCAAAACTCTAGCAGTTTGTCCCCAAAACTCTAGCAGTTTCAAAGCGACTGTGTTGGCCAACATGTTCAATAACTCTGGTATCATCCCAGAGCATCAAATTGAGGCATTTTTATGTTTAAGAGAAAGCCATAACAACTCATTTATTGAACTCCAGACACTGAACACAAAGCACGAAAAAAAAACTTTACGTAATTACATTATCACATCAGACCAGCCTCTTTAAGTGAACAGCAACTCAATGTCGGTGATTGTGAACCACCAATTACATTACTCTACATTCTTACAGAATCTTTCTCTGGTGCTTCCCTCTCCCTTCCCCCTTTCCCAACCATGATTCGCCTCTCCTTGCCTCACTCCCCACCCCCCACCACATCCACTCTCAGTCCATAATAGAGACCATTATCAGAATCAGGTTTATCATTACTCACTTATGTCATGAAATTAGATATTTTTGCAGCTGGATGGGACGGGAAGTCTATGGAGCAGGTGGAGGCCAATTGGTCGAGGCAGATTAATTGTTTGGCATGGACTAGATGGACCATCTTCCCCAACTCCCACCCCCAATCAGGGTCACATGAAGCCATTAGAGCAGGCGGTGGATGGTCGTATGAGCAGCTGGTGCATATCGCAGGTCCTGGTTATGTGGCCACCAACACCAGGCAGACAATCTACGCCTTGCAGTCCTGCAGAAGGGTTTCAGCCTGAAACGTCAACTGTGCTTTTTTCCATAGATGCTGCCAGGTCTTTTGAGTTCCTCCAGCATTTTGAGTGTGTTGCCCGTCTTGTAAAGACACTGCCCAGAAGAAGGCAATTCCAAACCAGTCCTGTAGAAAAATTTGCCAAGGCAATCAAGGCCATGAGACCATGATCACCCATATCATATGAATTAATGAATTGTGAACTAAGAGTGGGAAGGGAGCAGGGAGAGGGGAAAAGGGGAAGGGGAGGGGAGAGAATGGGAAGCACCAAAGAGGCAATCTGGAATGATCAATTGTTTGAAATCAAATGATCCTGTCTGGTTTGTCGGCAACTACGTCAATCACCCTGACCCCTAGTCTAGCACCTCTCTGCCACCTGTCCCACACCCCTCCTATGGCACGCCACCATCACCATTCCCAACATCTCTTAATTCTGCCATATTTACAAACTTCTTCTCCAATCCACGTTGACAAACACAGTACTGTGCAAAGGTTTTAGGCACTCCAGCTATATATATACACTAAGATATTTGCACAGTACTGCATGTCAGTGATAATAAAACTGGTCCTGATTTGGATTGTGAAAATGACCAAGAATGGCCTGTATTCCGTACAAAATCTTCAATACAAAATACGAAAACTAAGTGCAATAGTGGAAACTATTTACAATTTTCTACTCCAACATGGAGTCATAGTCTCACGGATTCCTGGAGTCATGGACCACTACAGCATAGAAACAGGCCATTCAGTCCATCTAGTCCATGCCAAACTATTGATCTGCCTAGTTCCATCGACCTGCACTTACCTTCCCGTCCATGTACTTAACCAAACTTCTCATAAACTTTAAAATCGAACTCACATCTACAGCTTGTTCCACACTCTCCCCACCCTCTGAGTGAAGAAGTTCCCCTTCACGTCGGCTTTGAACAGTTAATCTTTCAAAGTTCAAAGTAAATTGATTATCAAAGTACACGTCTGTCACCATGTACAACCCTGAGATTCGTTTTCTTGCAGGCATACTCAATAAGTCCATAATAGAATAATAACCATAATAGAATCAATGAATGTACCAGCTTGGGTGTTCAACCAGTGTGCAAAAGACAACAAACTGTAAATACAGAAATAATGATAATAATTAAAAATAAGCAATAAATATTGGGAACATAAGATGAAGAGTCCTTGAAAGTGACCTTCCACCCTTAATTGGTTGTAGTCCCACCCAACCTCAGTGGAAAAAGCCAGCTTGCATTTGCCCTATCTATATCCTTCATAATTTTGTGTACCTCATTTAAATCTCCCCTCATTCTCCTACACTCCAGGAAATAACGTCCTAACCTATTCAACCTTTCCCTATAACTTGAGTCCTCAACTCCTGGCAACATTATTACACATTTTCTCTGTACTCTTTCAATCTTGTTGATAACTTCCCTGTAGGTAGGTAACCAGAACTGTACACAACACATCACCATCGCCTTGTAAATCTTCAACATCACATCCCAACTCATGTACTCAATACATATGAAGGCCAATGTGCCAAAAGCTCTCTTTACAATCCCATTACATGTGACTTCACTTTCAAGGAACTATGAATCTGTGTTCCCACATAGCTCTGCTCTAACAGATTCCTCAGTGCCATGCCATTCAACATGTAAGTCCTGTGCTCAACACTTTGATTTATGAAGGCCAAGTGTCAATTTTTTAGCTGTTTTATAATCGACATTTCATCCACTGGGAAGCACTTGTTCGAACATCTTTCAGTCCCAAAGGATCCTAACTCAGGTCAGCTGTTGGTAGCTTCTAAGTCAGTCAGCCTTTGTGACGTCACAATTAATAACATAGACAATGCTATAATTTAGCGACTCAAAGGTTTAATCACTCTTAAAGATATAGTAACAATAAAATTGGGCTGGACAGCATCAATTAGCTTTGCTTCATTTCTTTTTATTTCCACAATGTGCCTTCTTTTTCACATTGGCTGCTGCAATGGATAGTTTTCATGAATTCTATTGTATTTCTTTATTTTTCCTGTAAATTTCTGCAAGAAAATGAATCTCAAGGTAGTATCTTGTAACATATACCTAATTTGGTAATAAATTTGACATTGACTTTTGTTCATGAATAGCTAACAAACATTTTGCATTACTTGCAAATTTTTCACTGAAGTCATGCGTGCATCCCACGTGCAGAGCAGGGGAACGCGATGGTAATTCTATGCCAGTTGGCAGTGGGTGCAAGCAGCCTGGAAAACAGGGAATGCGGTGCTCTTGTTCAACAGGGAGCTATTGGCCTGTTAGCTTAAGGCATTGGACAGACCTTATTTGGAGTATTGTGAGCAGTTTTAGGCCCCTTATCTGAGATTGGAGAGGATCCTGAATAGGAGTCCTAAAGGTTAACTTGCAGGTTGAATCAATGGTTAATGCAGGTGAATGCAATGTCAGCATTTATTTCTGCAGGACTAGGATATAAAAGCAAGGGGTTAATGCCAGGGTTTCATAAAGCATTGATCAGACCGCACGTGGAGTATTGTGAGCAGTTTTGGAGAAAGGATGTGCAGGCATTAGACAGGATCGAGAGCAGGTTTACAAGAATGATCCCAGGGATGAAAGGGTTAACGCATGAGTAGCGTTTGGTGGTTTAGGGCCTGTACTCACTGGAGCTTTGAAGGATGAGGGGGAATTTCTTTGAAACCGACCGAAAATTGAAAGGCCTAGATAAAGTGGACGTAGAAAGGGAGTTTCCATTCATAGGGCAGTCTAGGAACAGAGGGCACCATTTCAGAATACAACGGCACCTCTTTAGAACAGGGATGAGGAGGAATTTCTTTAGTCAGAGGGTGTTGCATCTGTGGAAGTCATCGCCACGGACGGCTGTGGAGGCCAAGTCATTTGGTGCATTTAAAATGGAGGTTGATAAGTTCTTGATTAGTCAGGGTGTCAAAGGTTATGGGGAGAACACAGGAGGGTTGAAAGGGGTAATAAATTAGCCATGCTGAAATGGTGGAGCAGGCCCGATGGGCTGAAAGGCCTAATTCCGCTCCTATGTATTATGGTCAGACACTGGAGTGTATAATCATCATAAAACATTGAAGAGCACAGCCCACCATATCTGTGCTGAACATGAGGCCAGATTAAACACACGATACATATCCCACCATTCCCTGCGTATTCACTTGCCTATCTAACAGCCTCTCTCTTATCTGCTTCCACCACCCCGGCTCTCACTGCTCTCTATACAAAAAAATGAGGCCTGCATATGCCATTTAAAATCTGTGTCAAACATGGTGTGATGAGGATATTTGGATCCCGCAGTGGGATGTGTCGAGTGAATGAGCAAAAAACTCGCAAATGGAGTTTAATGTTAAAAAGTTGTGAGGTCAGGCCACAGCCACGTTATTGGGCACACACAGTAACGCAACGGTTAGCGCAATGCCCTTATTAGCTCAGGGTGCTGGAGTTCGAAGTTCGACTCGAGTCCTCTGCAAGAAGTTTGTACGCACTTCCCGTGTGTGTGTGCCCCAATCTCCTGCCTTCCACCCGTATCCCTTCACACCCTGACCATTTGGGTAGACTGCTGGGCAGTGCGGCCTACTAGGCCAGGTGGGCTTGTTCTCAAACTAAAAATAAATAAAACAAAGATATTCACGTGCCTGCCTAGCAGCCTCTCAAATGCTGCCGTCGCACCTCGTCATTTACAAAGATGGCGTGATGGGAATATCTGTTCCCACAACAGGACGCTTTGAGCGAGTGAGCAAAAGATTAGCAGATGGAGTTTAACACGGAAAAGTGCGAGGTCATGCCAATCAGCAATCAGGTTCTTAGCTAAGTGGGAAAAGGCCGCAAATGAATGGAATATGGAGGATGAAAGGCAAGTCGCGAACAGGAAGCTGTTGGGAGGGGAAGCATGGTGACATTCGCTCCCAGCACAATCCTCATTTGACACATCTCACTGTATGTTTTGATGGTGTGATGTACATGTGACATATAAGGCTAAACTCTCTCTAATCTCTCTTAAGTCGGATATAATGCTTGACATTTACAGCTGCCTTTGCTGTTTGCACTCCAGTGCTTTGTAATCGGGTCCACTGCAGCTCGGGAATAAAATAACATTAATTAAATTCAATGCATGTGGTACATTCATGCTGACATTTACTGTACCAGGGAGTGGGAGGTATGGCTGTGTGACTGTACGTCTAAATGTCATTGTCGGGGAAATACAGCAACATTTTCTGATCATCTGCTGTGCCCTTGAAAATTGGGCATGCTCTTAAAGCAGTTTACGGCCTTCCCAGTTTCAAAATAAAATAAAAACAAAATAAAATAAAATATAAAAGTTTCAAAATAAAAATAAGATGAACAGACCGAGGGGCGTGTGAGTCTTCCTGGGGCAGACGAGGGTGCTTAACGGCTGAGCAGGGGAGGGCCTACCAGGGCTTGGAAAGGCAGATATCAGATAGGGCTATTCCCAGTCCAATCGACCTGCACCCACCCATAACCCTCCATGTCCCTCCCGTCCACGTACTTATCCAAACTTCACTTAAATGTCGAAATTGAACCTGCGTCCACCACTTCCGCTGGCAGCTCGTTCCACACTCTCAATACTCTCTGAGTGAAGAAGTTTCCTTTAAACGCTTCATCTTTCAGCCTCACCCTATGACCTCGAGTCCCAGTCCGACCCCACCGCAGAGGAAAAACCCTGCATCGACTCATGCCTCACCCCAGGCGGGCTAAACCAGGTGAGGGTAGCTGGCAGCCCGCGTAACCTGGTGAGATAGGGTGCCCGTTGGAGCACGTGAAATCAGCTGGGCGGATGAGGCCAACAGTGACCAATGGCCAGGAAGGCGGATCTGCATTGCTCCGTGAAGAGCAAAGGCCAGGACAAGGCACAGAGATCCTGGTCGTGCACTGCAACCAGGGAAGATCCCAGCTTCCGAAGTCAAGAAAGTGGAACTGCCCCAGTGCAAAGTCTTTTCCACTTTAAAAGCACTCCTTCCCAGGTTTCATAGTCAGCCTCGGACACGATGTACAACCCAACAGACCCCCATTTAATTTTCGATACCTCTGCAAAATCTCCCTTCATTCTCCTACGCTCCAGAAGTTAAAAGTCCGAACCTATCATGAACCTGTGAGGGGTTTGAGATTTGCAGGGGAGGAAGAGACATTAATTAAGACTCAAGTAAGCAAGAATAAGCAGCAACACACAATTTGCTGCAGGAGCTCAGCGGATCGAGCTCCACTGTGGAAGGAAAGGAATTGTCAATATTTTAGATCAAAAACCCTGTATCAGGACCTGAATCGTCAATAAATCCTTTCCTCCCACAGATGCTGCTCAACCTACTGAGCTCTTCCAGCAGATTTCTCTTTTTTTGGCCCCATATTATAGGACCTACAGTCTCTTGCATCTTGAAAAGGAACAAATTGCATCTCATTTTAGCATAGCAGCAAGCATGAAGCAGTTGCAACTTGAGACATTGGAGTTTGGAGTTCAATTCCAATGTCCTCTATAAGGAAGTTTGTATACTCCTTCCCATGTGCACTTGGGTTTCCTCCACATGCTCTGGTTTCCTCCCACATTCCAAAGACGCACGGGTTATTACATTAATTGACTACATGGGTGTAATTGGGCAGCACGGGTTCATTGGTCCAGAATGGTCTGTTACGTGCCGTATCTAAATCTCCAAATCATTAGGAGTTTGAAGAGATTTGGCATGTCAACAAATACACTCAAAAACTTCTATAGTTGTACCGTGGAGAGCATTCTGACTGGCTGCATCACTGTCTGGTGTCACTGCATCACTGCATGGCTGCATCACTGGCTGCTGCACAGGACTGAAAGAAGCTGCAGAAGGTTGTAAATCTAGTCAGCTCCATCTTGGGCACTAGCCCACAAAGTACCCAGGACATCTTTAGGGAGCGATGTCTCAGAAAGGCAGCATCCATTATTAAGGACCTCCAGCACCCTGAACATACCCTTTTCTCACTGTTACCATCAGGTAGGAGGTACAGAAGCCTGAAGGCACACACTCAGAGATTCAGGAACAGCTTCTTCCCCTCTGCCATTCGATGAACCTTTGGATACTACCTCACTTTTCTTTACAGTATTTCTGTTTTTTGCGTGATCTTTAATCCATTCAATGTGCATATATTGTAATAGATTTACTTATTTATTTTTTATTATTTTTTTTCTCCTATATTATGTATTGCTTTGAACTGCTGCTGCTGTGTCAACAAATTTCACATCACATGCCGGTGATAATAAACCTGATTCTGAAATAAATAAGATGGGGAGCCTTTGGTTTTGGGAGGCCCAAAGGGACCCTCAAATGCCAGGTGCAGGTCTCAACATGCACTGAATTTAAAACTCAATTACCAGTGGGAAGATCGAGGTAGGCTCAAAGACTGAGGCAGGAGAAATACAGTAAAAGCATTTTAATATACAGTGGAGCTATGGAGCACGACAGCACAGAAACAAGCCCTTCGGCCCCTCTAGTCCATACCAAACCATTAATCTGTCCAATCCCATCAACCTGTACCTGGACCACAGCCCTCTATATCACTAGATATCACTAGATATAGGGACATAGATATAATGTCCCTATCCAAATTTCTCCTAATTGTTGAAATTGGACCGGCTAGCAGCTCGTTCCACACTCTCACCACCCTCTGAGTTCAGTTCTGTCTCACATTCATCTTAAACATTTCACCTTTCAACCTTAAGCCATGACCTCTAGCTCTAGTTTTGGACGAACCTCAGTGGTAAAATTATGCTCTGGTTTCCGTCAGCTGAGCAGCAGGCAAGAGCAAAACAAAATATTGCCTGTTTTATTGAGCTGGTTTTTCCCTGCAAGGCAATCTAATTCACTCTTAAACATTCATTAACAGCTGTAACTGCTCCTCCTCGGCACAGAGCGAGATGTAACGAAGAGCACGCTAGTTTCATTATCTCTGCCATACAGCACATAGAACAGACCCTTCAGCCCACAACGTTGCTGCTTGCCATGAAATTTGCTGTTTTGCAGCAGCAGTATAGTTCAGGACATTAAAAACTACTGTAGATTACAGAGTGGATAGATAGACAGACAGTACAGGCCCTTTGCACCACAATATTGTGCCAATTACTCAACCTTTTCCAAGATCAATCTAACCCTCTCCCCACCATATGACCCGTCATTTTTCTTTCGTCCATTTGCCTATCTGGGACTTTCATGAACGTCCCTAATGTATCTGCCTCTACCACCACCCCTGGCAGTGTGTTCCATGCATCCTTATAAAAAACCTACCCCTGACATCTCTCCTGTACCCTCCTCCAATCACCTTACAATTATGTTCCTTGTTTCCTGGGAAAAAGGCACTGGCAGTCCACTCAACCTATGTCTCTTACCATCTTGTACACCTCTATCAAACCACCTTTCATCCTCTTCCACTCCAAAGAAGAAAGCACAAACTCACTCAACTTTTCCTCATACAACGCGGTTTCTAATCCAGACAGCATCATGGTAAATCCCCTTTGCACCCTCAAAATCTGCCAACACAGTTCCTATAATGAGGTGACCAGAAATGAACACAATACTCCAAAGAGATGCTTGTACGTGACCAGACAGATGAATAGATACACAGTTAGATAAAGCAAGAAAGAGGGAGAGTGAGGCAGTGTTCATGTGTTCCTGGATGATTCAGAAATCTGTTCGTGGAGAGGAAGATGTTCCTTTAAAAAAAAATTGAGTATGGATCTTCAGGCTCCTGTACGTCCTCTTTGGTGGTAGTAATAACAATGGGGCATGTCCCTGATGATAAAGGTATTAAGTGATGGGTACTAATAATGGTTTATTACTAATAGTAATCATCATAATGGTTTATCCTGAAATGGACTATGGTCACCTCAGAATCCCATACAGTCATTAGAAGATAACAATTCTGATTGTCCATTCTGATTGATGTTGGAAGTGCACCAAAGATGTAGGTCACTTCTGTTGCCCTTCTTTGTCACATTTGAATGATTACCAACAAGCCTGGTCAATAATGCCCACAACTGTGAAGAGCAGGTGCCTCGATATTGAACTTCGTCCTCTCTCAGGAGCTCTAAGTGACTGTCCCGAGCCCGGCTGTGAAAGGAGGAGGGTTGCGCATAGGGCTAGCAACCCCATCCCGCAAAAACCCAGAACCACAGAAATTCCAACAGAAGCTCCAAAGACATCACCCCTGGGAGAGGAACGATCTTCACCTAGAAGAATCATGAAGTCCTGAGGTGTCACAGCTGTGGCCCAGCCTGAGGACTCTGGCTAGAAGCTGTGGCCGGCCTGTTCCTCAAAAGGGATTGGTGGGCTGAAGAGAGAAACGACAGCTAGCGTCCAATCAAGTGACCCATAAACAGAAAGCAAATTTAGCAGACAAAAACTAGATCATTGAAGTGATTTTTATCAGAAATCACATGTGAGAATGGATCCTGACAGCCACCATATCGGTAATGCATTAACCATGGGAAGATGGTTAGAGCCATGGAGGTGGGGGGGGGGGGTAGTTCAGAGGAGCTGTACCGTCCACTCACCCCTAACAAAAGATCGAACATAAAACAGCGCAGCATAAACAGGCCTTTCAGCACACAACCTTCTGCTGAGCAAAATAAAGTTTAATTTATCATCAAGGTACATGTATACAGTATTAGCATACACAAGTTGAGTACCCCTTATCCAAAATGCTTGGGGCCAGAAATGTTTCAGGTTTTGAATTTTTCATATTCTGGAACCTATGATGAGGTAGCTTGGGATTCGCCATCAATCCCGACTCTGAATTTATGTGCTACCAGTAAGTAGTCTTTGCCTTGCACTTGTTAAACACACATTAGCAGTCAAAATGATTATATACCATTAATATAAATGAAAACATAATGAGCTCAGGGTAACAAAAGCCACACAGGAGCGTCAGGAGAACACCTGAACCAGCTGTTGAACAGCTTTCAGTCTCCACCTACGATGCCATCTTTTGATTACAGTACACTGTATTTGTGTTTTACTTCTTTTAGGTATAAAAACAATCAGCATTGTAAACTTGTCCTGGTGTCAGGTTTTCATCAGCGACGATCTTCACAAACTTATCTTTGAATTTCTCTGCTGCTTTGTGATGAGCAGACACTCCACCTTTAAAAATTTTTTAAATCCTTAAAAGATTTTCTTTAAGTTCCTGCAACCATCCTGCTGAATATTCAGTTACCCTCGATTTTCAGTTCGTCTTGATAAACTTTTGCTTGCTTCATTATCGATATATTGTTAATCAGCTCATGTTCACTCTGACGCCGATGAATCACCTCTTTCAATACACGATCAAGATCTGCATTTTCCAGCTCGTGAGGTGTTTTTCTATTTCTCATTAACTTCCGATCATCACTTATGTGAGGTCACTTCTCAGAACTGTCTGCGATGTGCAAAGATTTATGCATCGACTTGTGGAATATTCCATTGGTGACGTCATGTCAGTGAGCAAAAAACTTTTGGATCTCAGGATACTGGAATTCAAGATTAGGGTTGTTCAAGCTGTACTACCCCGAGATAAACTTTCCTGCAGGCATTTACAAGAAAATAAAGAAAAGCCGTATATAAACGGCCTGCTCCACCAGTGCAATCCAAGCACCCACAACTCCCCGAGTATAAATCTACCTCTGACATCACCCTGTACTCTTCTCCACTCACCTTAACCAGGTATCCTCAGGTACTGGCCATTGTCACTGGCCCGTCCTGTGCTCCATCAAGCCACCTCTCATCCTCCGTCATTCCAAAGTGGGATTACACAGGTCGAGTCCTATACCATGAACTACCACACAATTCAACATATATCAATTCATGCAACTGCTGTTCGCCGGTAAATGCAAAAGCAATGTAGATTAATTTGAATTACATAATCGAGATTCTTTTAAAAATTAATCAATTGGAATGTAGTTTCTTTGCAGCTGCTTCTGGAATATTTCCTGGTCCTGTTGGTACTCTATAAGACCAAATGTTGTGTTAAGACCATAAGACATGGGAGCAGAATTAGGCCATTTGGCCCATCGAGCTGCTCCCCCATTCAAACTCTTCCTCCTGCCTTCGTCCCATAATCTTTGACGCCCAAGGAGCCATCAGCCTCTGGTTTAAATATACCCAATGACTTGGCCTCCACAGCCGTCTGTGGCAATGAATTCCACAAGTACTTCACCCTGTGGCTAAAGAAATTCCTCCTCATCTCTGTTCTAAAGAAACAACCCCATATTCTGAGTCTGTGCCTATGGTGCTAGACTCTCCCTCTATGGAAACACCCTCTCTATGTCCTCTTGGTGGCCTTTCAATATGCGATAGGTTTCAATGAGATCCCCCTCATTCTTCCAAGCTCCAGTAAATACAGTCATCAAAAGCTCCCCATTGCTGCGATCATACTCGTGAACCTCCTCCGGACCCTCTCCAAGTCTTTCCCAGATGACAGTCCCCAAGCTGCTTACGATTCTCAAAAGTGGTCCTGACCAGTGCCTCACGAAGCCTCAGCATTCCATCCTTCCTTCGGCATTCTGCTCCTCTCAAGATGAACTGACTCAACCTGCAAGTTAACATTCGGGGAATCCTGAGCCCCTTTATCCCTCAAAGTGCACTTCCCTACACTGTAAGATAACCATTGATCCCAACAACAGATTAGTGCCAGCCGGTTACATCAAACCTGCACTAACACAGCTTATTCTCCCTCTCAACCCCATTCTCCTCCCCGTAACTTTTGACACACTTACTCAGCAAGAAGCAACCTCTGCTTTAAATATACCCAACGATTTGGCCTCCACAGCCACCTGTGGCAATGAGTTCCCTTTCTCTTTTCATCTACCCTGCTGACATTTCTGAGATTGGCCTGTACTTTAGTTTTTGGCGTTTTCTTTTTTGTGGCCGATCTGTAAATTCTTTTTTTCTTTGTGGGAAAGGGGTGGGGTAGGGTATTTTTGATGCTACTGTCGCTATTGTTTTTGCGAGTGAGGGAGTTAGTCGTTGGTTCTTTCTGTGGGGGAGGGGATGGATGTGTTGACATTGTTGCTATGTTTTTTTCTGTGGGGAGGTGGATGGAAATTGTTATTGTTGCTGTTTTTTCTGTGAGGGGGGTCAGGGATTGTTATTGTTGCTGTGTTTTGTGAGGGAGGGGGTCAGGGATTGTTACTGTGGATGTTTTTGGTGGGGGAGGGGGTCGGGGATTTCTATTGTTGCTGTTTTTGTGGGGGAGGGGGTCGGGGTTTGTTACTGTGGCTGTTTTTTGTGGGGGAGGGGTCGGGGATTGTTACTGTGGCTGTTTTTTGTGGGGGAGGGGGTCGGGGATTGTTATTGGGCTGTGTTTTGTGAGGGAGGGGGTCAGGGTTTGTTACTGTGGCTGTTTTTTTGTGGGGGAGGGGGTCAGGGTTTGTTACTGTGGCTGTTTTTTGTGGGGGAGGGGGTCGGGGATTGTTATTGGGCTGTGTTTTGTGAGGGAGGGGGTCAGGGTTTGTTACTGTGGCTGTTTTTTGTGGGGGAGGGGGTCGGGGATTGTTACTGTGGCTGTTTTTTGTGGGGAGGGGGTCGGGGATTGTTATTGGGCTGTCTGCACCTTGCACCTTGCTACCTGGAAGAGTTCCTCTTGCCAGGAGTCACTTTGTCACTTCATCGTTTCCTATCAGTGTCAGGTATTCCTGCACCTCACATCACTTGATCTATGTACCGTCAGTCCATGTATATACTGTGAACTAATCCTATGTACAGTATATAGATGGCCACACTCAACTGTTGCTTGTACATTGTGTTTTAAAGGATTGCTTTTATATTCACACTTATTGTGTTCTTTTTGCTGGAGTGGATCTGGAGTGACAGTCATTTTGTTCCCCTGTACTGACGAATGACAATAAACAATCTTGAATCTTGAAACGGCTCTAGGATTTTTGGCTCAAAAGTTACATTGGTAAACTATTACCGAGAACATAAACAGGAATTTAGGAATTTCTCCATTCACTATGTTGATTAGACATTCGTCAACAGAAAGACTAACTACTAGAATGTGCCATGAAATACTTTTGACAGCGGTTTTAACGTATTTACTTAGAGAAACAGCGCAGAACAGTTCCTTCGCCCCAGTGAGCCACATTGCCCACCTATTTGACCCTAGCCTGATCATGGGACAATTTACATGACCAACTCCCTCTGACCAGTAAATCTTTGGGCTATGGGAGGAAAGTAGAGCGCCTGGGGGAAACCCGCGAGCTCACGCGAAAGTGCAGAAACACCTTAACAAAGGATGCTGGGATTAAACTCCAAACTGCAGAATGTCCCAAGTTGTAAATTTTTACACTACCATGGTACCCCTTGCAGAAACTGAGGCAAGCAACAGTACGCAATCTGTGACCAGCAGACATTAAGCACAGGAGCAAACATTTCATCAACCTGGTACGGCAAGTCAGCCATTCGGAGAAACGTTTCCATCTTCAGGCAAAAAGGAGACAGGCTGGGAATTCTAGACTCTGGCCGAGAGAACTGATGCAATATAATCGCATCTTTAGAATCCAGTTTTTGCTCCTTTCTGAAAAATAAGAAAGACATAAATCATAAACACGGGTGACTGTGCTGAAGATGGAAATCCAGAGCATCACATATAAAATGCTGTAGGAAATTAGCAGGCCAGGAGGTATCGATGGAGAGGAGTAAACAATCGATGTTTCTAGCTGAGACCCTTCATCGGGGCTGGAAAGCAAAGGGGAAGATGGCAGAATAAGAAGGTGGGGAAGGGGGAGGAGGACAAGCTGACAGGTGATAGGTCAGGCCAGATGTGTGGGGGAGGGGGGTGGATAGCGTCAGAAGCTGACAGGTGATAGGTCAGGCCAGATGTGTGAGGGAGGGGGTGAATGGAGTTAAAAGCTGACAGGTGATAGGTGGAAAAGGTAAAGGGCTGGAGAAGATGGAATCTGAGGGTGGATCTTGGGAGAATGGGTAGGAGGAGGGGCAACAAGGGGAGGAGATTGGCAGTTGCAGAAAAGAGGTGAGAGGGTGGGCCAGAGTGGGGAATTGAAGAAGAGGGAAGGGGGAGGGTGGGAAAAATTACAGAAGTTGGAGAAAGTGGTGTTCGTGCCACCACTTTGGGGACTACCCAGAGAGAATACAAGGTGTTGTTCCTCCAGCCTGAGAGTTAGTACATCAAGAGGAGGCCATGGGCCGACATGTCAGAATGGGAACGGGGAGTGGAACTTAGCTGGTTGGCCGCTGGGAAATCCTGCTGTTTGCGGATGGAGTAAAGGTGCTCAACAACGCATTCCCCAGTCTACTTCAGGTCTCTCCAATGTAGAGAAGGCCACGTCGGGAGCACCGGATAAATAGAGCACATCTACCATTTGCTGAAAGAACAGCTGGGACGTGAGACTGCTGGGCACGCTGTCACCACCCAGTCGCAGTAACAGTGTCGTGCATTCAACTATATGTCGCATTTGCACTTTACGTCAACGCGTACATCTCTCAATCTGTTAATATTACTGTAACTGCGCTATAGGTGGCCCCCAAGCCCGGGTGTAAAAGGAGGAGGTTTGGGCAAAAGGCTAGCAACCCAGAGCTGCAGAAATGCCAAGAGAAGCCCTGAAGTGCTCGTCCCTGGGACAGGAAGGAGACGAAGAGGATGGCCCGGGACAGAGGGCTCTAGCAGCGGCCTGTGCCCCGGTAGGGGTGATGGTCTTAGGAAGAAGAATATTACTGTGTTCATATTGTTTTATGTGCTGTGTTTTGCACCTTGCTCCCTGAGGATCGTCGCTCCGTTCAGCTGTGCGCACGTGCAAGGTTGAATGACACCATGCACGTTTACAGGTGTCGTACTGGTCAGCAGCTCGCCTTACGGTACAGGCAAACAGGGTTCGATTCCCGCCACGGTCAGCGAGGAGTTTGTTCGTTCTCCCCGTGACTGCGCGGGTTTCCTCCCACAGGCCAAAGGCACACCGGTTGGTAGGTTAAATGGTCATTGTAAGTTGTCCCGTGATTAGACTAGGATTAAATTAGGGGATTATTGGGCGGCATGGCTCGAAGCCCAGAAAGGGCCTATTTTGCACTGTATCTCAATGAAAAGTAACCTTGTACATTGATGATGATACTTTATTACATTACTTTTAATGAAATGCATTCACTTAATAAAACAGATTGGGAAAGGAGAAAGCCGGATTGCTGTATCCTGGCCTTCCCCAGCCATTGGTGGGACCATTGCAGGCCTGCTCGCAGTATTATCTACAGGGCCGACGAGAAGAGAAGCAATGACTTAGTGAAAAATAAACACTTGAGCTGGACACGGTGCTTTCTGGGGTTCACTGATGCACCAATCAGAACGTGGAACAGTAGAGCACACTACAGGCTCTTCGGCCCACTATACTGTGCTGACCTTCAAACCTACTCCAAGATCAGTCTACCCCCGCCCTCACACATGGCCCTCCATTTCCCTTTCATCCATATATCTCTCTAAAAATCTCTCAAATGTACCTAATGTATTTGCCTCTACCAACATCCTTCTCTGTGTTAAAAAAAATCTACTTCAGACATCTACCCTATATTTCACTCAGATCACCTTAAAATTATGCCCCTCGTTAAAGTTAAAGGGCTGATGGCAGTATTATCTGAGGGGGCAAAGGGAGGAGATGCAGTGATGTAATAAGATGAGGTGAAAATGGGCGGGAGGAGTTTGCTGATATGGCTGTCAGGTTATTAAATTAGTCTCGAGGCCGAGGCTATCAATGCAGACAACTGGACCTCAAACCCAACTTGATTCTCTGTAAAATCTGTTTTTTTTTTTAAGTCTGCAAAAAAAACTATAACCACAAAGGTGGTATATTATTCTGAAGTTGAAACTATTCGCCAGCGTCCTTTCGAGAAAGAAAAATGCCATTTTTACCTAATCGGGTACAAGAGCCCTTCAAAGAGGCCGCATAGCCTACAGCACCAGTAATACTCTCAGTTTAGAAAACCATCAGCCATTGGAGCAGAATTAGGCCAATACAATATAACATTACAGGAACTAGAGCTGCTTGGCCTCCAGAGATTAAATCAAAATAGAAGAGCCTTTGCTAACAAATGATTGAACGGACAGATATTAGAGCACAAGACCATAAGACATAGGAGCTGAATTAGGCCTTTTGGCTCATTGAACCTCTGCCATTCCATCATGGCTGATTTATTATCCCTCTCAACATCATTCTCTCCATAATCTTTGATACCTTTCTTGATTACTCAAGGACCTATCAATCTCTGCTTTAAATATATCCAATGACTTTGCCTCAACAGCAGTCTGTGGCAACAAATTCCACAGATTCACCACCCTCTGCCTAAAGAAATTCCTCCTCATCTCAGTTCCAAATGAAGGCCCCTCTGTTCTGAGGCTGTGCCCTCTCATCCTGCAATAGGAAACATCCTCTCCACATCTGCTGTACCTAGGCCTTTCAATTTACTTGCCCAGCCTTAATCGCACTTAAGGTGTCGGTTATTGCTATATTTATTTATTTGTTGCAACTTATAGTAATTACTTTTATGTCTTGCGCTGTACTGCTGCCGCGAAACAACTAATTTTAGGACATAAGTCAGTGGATTTTCTGGTGTAGTCTGTTTTGTCATATGCGTTTGTGATATCATTCTGGGGGAACGTTGTCTCACTTTTTAATTGCATTGCATTTGTGGTACCTAAATGACAATAAACTGAATCTCAATCTGAATCTGATAATAAACCTGATTCTGATTCAGATTCTGCATTGACCAGTTTTGTTACAAACACTGAAACTACCGAATTTGATTTTTGAACACAAAAGGCTGCAATGGGTCAAACATAAATGAGATGCTGTCCCCCAGGTTTATGCTCGATGAAATGGAGGAGGCCAAAGACACTAAGGTGGACTTCAGGGAGGGGGAAGTCAAGGAAACACACACCGCTCCTCAATGAGAGATCAGCAGTGCAATGAGAGAGCAGTTTCAAGTTCCTGGGGTGTCTACCTCTCTGAAGATCTATCCTGGGCCCAATATATTGACGCAATTATGAAGAAGGCACAGCAGCAGGTACACGGTATTTCAAAGTTTCAAAGGTTCATTTATTATCAAAGTACACAACTCTGAAATTCTTCTTCTCCAGATAGCCAGGAAACCAGGAAACAAAGAACGGCGGCACCATCATCAACCCCCAAATACCCCTCCCCTGCACACAAAAATGATCAAAAATTAGAACAGGAACATCAACCCCAAACCCCTCTTCTGCTGCACTGAACACAACAGGAACGTTGACCCCCATATCCTTCTCCCCGCTGCAGGAACGTCAACCCTCAGATCCCCCTCTTCCACACAATAAAAAGAACAGGAACAACCCCCTACCCCACACACAAAAAAAATTGGGCGAGAAACACAGAATATAAAAAACTATAAGACTGAAAAAAAATGTCCATAGTCCAAAACCATATCCATATCCAAAACACAGAGAACTTTGGTAACATCCTCCAGGCACAGCAGCAGACACACAGACTTCCCTCTCCAACAGCAGAGCGATCCCACCAACGAGCAAAAGGCAGGTAGCTGACACTCGCCTTTAGCATTCACCTCAATATTTCAATACCCATCGTTGCTTTGATCGGCAAACAATGGAAACTTTAATTGGCAAAACGGAGTTAAACATTGGCTCACAAACCTCCCCCAACCCCCACAGCTTCCTTGTCACGAGATCACGCTCTCCATCTCCCGGAATCCTCTCAGAGACCGCAGAGCGCTGGAACACCCAAATGATCTCCAAACTGCAAATCACAGGCTCCAGAAACACATTGAAGGCGAAAAACAGACATGAAGCACTTAAAAGAAGAGAAAAGGATAGTTTTGTGGTCTATCCAGAAGGTGTTGACCGTGGGAGCATTGTACACAGGCACCATCTTGACCGAACAGTGACTACGTACAAAGTTCAAAAGTTCAAAGTGCATTCATTACCAAAGTGTGTATGCACTATACAACTTTGAGATTTGTCTCCTGACAGGCAGCCACGAAACAAAGAAACCCAAAAGAACCCCTAAAAAGGAGAACACCCAACATGCAGAGAGAACAAATCATGCCAACAAATGGTGTTCTGAACTGAAATCCATGGAGAATCTGCCTCCAGACCCTTCATTTAGTGCAGCGTGCCGAACTAACCCGTGGCTCTGATATCCCGACCTCTCCAATTCCGCCTGGCACTTAAATCATCATCCACACATAGGGTTTTGTCTCTTCGATACACTCTGTGCCCTGGACCAAGCCGACTCGATTCAGCCTGCGCCTGACCTTTCCAAAATGGCCCGGCAATTATATCGACTGAATCGCGGGTTTTCCTCGCTCTCAGTGATGGTCCGGCTGCCTCGTCTCAGTTCTGCCACATCGAATTGCCTCCAAGTCCAAAAGGAAGTTTATTGTTTACCAGAAAAAGTGTGGTTAACAAAGTACTTTGCTGTTTTCGTTGCTTTGTCAGCTACCAGCTGAAGTTGCTAAGCTTCACCAGTGCCATCTTAAACCATAAAACCAAAGACTCTTGGAAACTTCTACAGATTTACTGTGGAGAGCATTCCAACTGGAACAAGAGGAAATCTCAGCAACACACTGAAAGTGCCGAAGGAAGCCAGCAGACCGGGCAGCCTCTATGGAAAAGAGTACGGTCACCATCTGGGATGGAGGGGCCACTGTACAGGACTGAAAAAGCTGCACACTCAGCCAGCTCCATCATGGGCACGAGCCTCCCCAGCACCTTCAGAAAGGTGGCATTCACCCCCATCACCCAGGACATGCTCTCATCTCATTGCCACTTCAGGGAGGAGGTACAGGAGCCTGAAGACACACACTCAACATTTTAGGAACAGCCTCTTCCCCTCCACCATCAGATTTCTGAATGGACAGTGAACCCATGGACACTACCTCTCTCTTTTTGCACTATTTATTTAAGTTTTATATATATCTCTCATTACAATTTACAGTATATTTTATGTAATGCAAGCTGCAGAACAACAAATTTCATGACATATGGCATTGATACAGGGTCCCTGACAAGCCTGTCATTTCCGTCTCTGAGATCCTTCGGGAGGGTTGTACCCATGGACAACATCTGGCCCCATTGGGTATTTGGCTGAGGACGAGAGACCTGTGCTGAACAACTGGCTGAAGTGTCCACTGATTATATTTAACCTCTCACTTCAGCAGTCTGAGGTGCCCACCTGCTGGAAGCAAGCTTCAGTGTTACTGATGTCCAAGAAGAACATGGAAACCTGTCTCAATGATCTTCATCCGGTAGCACTTACATCCTCCGTGCTCTGAGAGGTTAGTGATGAAACATATCAACTCCTGCCTGAGCAGTGACTTGGACCCACACCAGTTTGCCTACCATCACAACAGGTCAACAGCAGATGCCATTTCATTGGCTCTTCACTCACCCCTGGAGCAACTGGACATGAAGCTGCACACATCAGGATGCTCTTCATTAACTACAGCTCAGCATTCGGTACCGTCATCCCCTCAAAGTTCAGACCATAGGACCAGAAGCTATAGGAGCAGAGTTAGGCCATTTGGCCCATCGAGTTTGTTCCACCAATGCATTATGGCAGATCCACTTTTCCTCTCAGCCCCAATCTCCTGCCTTCACACTACATCCCTTCATGCCCTGGCCAATCAAGAATCGATTAACCTCTGCCTTACATTTACATAAAGCCTGGCCTCCACAGCTGCCTGTGACAAAAAAATTCACAGGTTCACCACTCGCTGGGTAAAGCGATTCCTCCTCATCTCCGTTGTATTCTGAGGCTGTGTCCTCTGGTCTTCCACTCTCTCACCATAGGAAACGTCCTCTCCATATTCACTTTATCTGTGTCCTCTGGTCTTCCACTCTCCCACAATAGGAAACGTCCTCTCCACACCCACTCTATCTGTGTCCTCTGGTCTTCCACTCTCCCACCACAGGAAACATCCTCTCCACACCCACTCTATCTGTGTCCTCTGGTCTTCCACTCTCCCACCACAGGAAACATCCTCTCCACACCCACTCTATCTGTGTCCTCTGGTCTTCCACTCTCCCACCATAGGAAACGTCCTCTCCATATTCACTTTATCTGTGTCCTCTGGTCTTCCACTCTCCCACCATAGGAAACGTCCTCTCCATATTCACTTTATCTGTGTCCTCTGGTCTTCCACTCTCTCACCATAGGAAACGTCCTCTCCATATTCACTTTATCTGTGTCCTCTGGTCTTCCACTCTCCCACCATAGGAAACGTCCTCTCCATATTCACTTTATCTGTGTCCTCTGGTCGTACACTCTCCCACCATAGGAAACATCCTCTCCACATCCACTCTATCTGTGTCCTCTGGTCTTCCACTCTCCCACCACAGGAAACATCCTCTCCACACCCACTCTATCTGTGTCCTTTGGTCTTCCACTCTCCCACCATAGGAAACGTCCTCTCCATATTCACTTTATCTGTGTCCTCTGGTCTTCCACTCTCCCACCATAGGAAACATCCTCTCCACACCCACTCTATCTGTGTCCTCTGGTCTTCCACTCTCCCACCACAGGAAACATCCTCTCCACACCCACTCTATCTGTGTCCTCTGGTCTTCCACTCTCCCACCATAGGAAACATCCTCTCCATATTCACTTTATCTGTGTCCTCTGGTCGTACACTCTCCCACCATAGGAAATGTCCTCTCCACATTCATCTTATCAAGGCCTTTCACCATTTGATAGGTTTCAATGAGGTCATTATGACTATTAGGTCATTCTGACTATTATGAGGTCATTATGACTATTATGGCCAATTTTAGTATGCGCCTCCAAATACCCTGACACTTCATAACCAATTACCTTAAGCGATAAGCTCCAAGGACCTAGGCCTCAATTCTTCCTTGTGCAACTGGATCTTCAATTTGCTCACTTGCAGGCTCCAGTTTCAATTGGCAACAACATCTCCTCCACAAACTCCTTCAGCACAGGTGCACCACAAGGCTATGGAAGCACCAATGCCCTTGAATGGAAAAGCCTACAAATTGTAGTGCAGTCCCACCATGGGTACATCCCACCCCACCACTGAGGACATCAACACAGCGCCATCGCAGGAAAGCAGCATCCATCATCAAGGGCCACAACCACTCAGGCCATGCTCTCTTCTCACTGCTGTCACTACTGCCATCAGGAAGAAGGTACAGAAGCCTCAATACCCACACCACCAGATACAGGAACAGTTATTACCCTTCAACCATCAGGAAGGTGGTACAGAAGCCTCAAGACCCAGACCACCAGATTCATGACCCATTATTACCCCTCAACCATCAGGAGGAAGGTATAGAAGCCTCAGGTCCCACACCACCAGGTTCAGGAACAGTTATTACCCTCAACAATCAGGTCCCACACCAGGTTCAGGAACAGTTATTACCCTCAACAATCAGGTCCCACACCAGGTTCAGGAACAGTTATTACCCTCAACAATCAGGTCCCACACCAGGTTCAGGAACAGTTATTACCCTCAACAATCAAGTCCCACACCACCAGGTTCAGGAACAGTTATTACCCTCAACCATCAGATCTCACACCAGGTTCAGGAACAGTTATTACCCTACAATCATCAGGACCCACACCACCAGGTTCAGGAACAGTTATTACCCCACAACCATCAGGTCCCACACCACCAGGTTCAGGAACAGTTATTACCCTACAACCATCAGGTCCCACACCACCAGGTTCAGGAACAGTTATTACCCCACAACCATCAGGTCCCACACCACCAGGTTCAGGAACAGTTATTACCCCACAACCATCAGGTCCCACACCACCAGGTTCAGGAACAGTTATTACCCTACAACCATCAGGTCCCACACCACCAGGTTCAGGAACAGTTATTACCCTCAACCATCAGGTCCCACAAAACCAGGTTCAGGAACAGTTATTACCCTCAACCATCAGGTCCCACACCACCAGGTTCAGGAACAGTTATTACCCTACAACCATCAGGTCCCACTTCACCAGGTTCAGGAACAGTTATTACCCTACAACCATCAGGTCCCACACTACCATGTTCAGGAACAGTTATTACCCTACAACCATCAGGTCCCACACCACCAGGTTCAGGAACAGTTATTACCCTAAAACCATCAGGTCCCACACCACCAGGTTCAGGAACAGTTATTACCCTACAACCATCAGGTCCCACACCACCAGGTTCAGGAACAGTTATTACCCTACAACCATCAGGTCCCACACCTCCAGGTTCAGGAACAGTTATTACTCTCAATCATCAGGCGAATGGTTGAACCAGAGAAGATAACTTCACTCACTTTCAAGAACTCTTCATCTCATGCTCTCAATACTTATTGTTTATTTATTATTTCATGTATTTCTGTATATAGTGACATATTCTGTACTTTGATAATAAATCTACTTTCAACTTTGAAGTAATAAACCGGATTCTGATACTGAGAGTTAAAGTGACGGTGAACTGGGAGCTTGACGTAGCTTTGAGGAGTAGCACCTCATCTTGTGCCTGCACATCTTGCTGTGCTCTGGACCCAATGATTCACAGCAACCCAGTCTGAGTCAGAGCTGGCCATATAATGTGTAATTCAGTTGTCCTTCACCTGCTCATGGTGCCTGATCGGCTGCACATTTCCACATTCCCTGCCTTGTTTCAGGTCTCAGTCGCAGCGCTGACCTGGATTTCACAGCTTATCTCACTGTTTGCCTTCTCACTCTCCACCCTGCCTCCTTCCGCAACCCACCACACTGGCTTCGCAAACGGCGTCTCCAGGGGCAGCACTGGAGAGTGGCGTTTAGCAGAGTACTTCACTGCAGGTGGCAATCCCGAGGAATTCATCGCCGTGAATGGCTGGGGGAGCCAAGTCACTTCGGGATGTTTAAAGTGGACTTTGATAGGTTCTTAATTAGTAAGGCTGCGGAGAGGAGGCAGGTGAATGGGGGTTAGAGGGATAATAAATCAGCCACGATGGAATGGCAGAGCAAACTCGACGGGCCGAATGGCCCGGTCCTGCTCCTATGTTTTATGGTCTTAATCCCTGCCACTGTAAGGATGCAGGGGTTGGCGGGGTAGCGTAGCGGTTAGCAGAATGTTTTACAGCTCCAGGGGTCGGGCTTCCCGCCACTGTCCCGTACACTTCCGAACTGTCGTTGATAATGTACATGTGAGAAATAAAGCTAATCGCCTGTCCGATCTCTCCCCACTAGAGGTATTCCATTTGCCCCGTCTAGGGCACCGGGGTAGTGCGGCTGTTAGCCCGACTGTCATAGCTCAGGGAGTTCCGGAGTTTGGAGGCCCCGCGAACCACAAGATGCTCCAGTTCCCTCCCACAGTCCAAAGACATACCAGTTGGCATGTTAATTGGTCATTGTAAATTGACCCGCGATTAGGCTGGGGTTAAATAGGCGCAGTTTGTTGAGCTGGAAGGGCCTGGTCGGGGGTAATCTGTAAATCAAATAAATAAATATAATGATATCTGCAACTTCTGAAACCAATTTGTTTTCTTCCTATCCATCCCTGTTAGCCTTAGAGGTGAAATATTAACTGTTTCTCTCTCCGAGGATACAGCTCAGTTTCTATTTCAGATTTCAAAATCCCTAGGGTATTATTTTCGTCAGGTTTTTATTCCACTCGTTTTTGGTCAAAGTAGTTAATGACTTCTCTTGTCTAATAATATTTTACTAAACTGCATTTTAGATGGTTATTGTAAAGGGAGCGGATGGAAGTGCGGTATCGTTAAAATGACGTCACGTTATCACGTCAGACGGTAACTTGATGAACACAGAAAGCCTGCAGCACATTACAGGCCCTTCGGCCCGCAATGTTGTGCCGACCACGTAACCTACACTAGAAGCTGCCTAGAATTCCCCTGCCGCATAGACATGAGAAGCGGGTGTTTCATTTACGTTCCCGCAGCCGAACGGAGGTAAACGCTGGTAAATGACTCCGTTTACGTGCGCACGTGTGGATTTGGTCTATAAAATGAATTAGTTATTTAGTTATAAAATGAATGATTCCGCCGCTAAAGTAAATCATTTCTGACTTAAGGCTCAAATGATGATAAATCATTTGAGTCTTCTAACACGTAACGAAAAGATATTGAAACATGATATTTAAATTGTCCATTTATACTGATGATTAAAGACAATGATGTTTAAGAATTACAATTCGCATTTCGGACACTGTATACCAGCACAAATAAGGTACCGATATTTTACCTAAATCATATCGCTCTTTGTGAAGGGTAGAGGACCCAAACTGGAAGCCATCGGAAGACATGTTAATTGTTTCACAGAACTTTACTACACAGTACAGGCCTTTCGCCCCTCAGAGCCGCGCCGACTTTTTAAACCTACCTGAAGATCGATCTACCCTTCCCTCCGACATCATAACCCCGCAGTTTTCTATCACCCGTGTGCCTGAGAATTTCTTAAATGTCCTTAATATACCTATCTCTCCCAAGGCGTCTCATGCGCCCTCCTTTCTCTGACATCCCCCTACACCTTCCTCCAGTCACCGTAAGATTATGCCCCCACATATTTGCCATTTCCTTACTGGGGGGGGGGGTGTCTCTGCCTATGCCTCTTATCATTTTGTACACCTCTGTCAAGTCACCGCTCTTTCCCCTTCGCTCCAAAAATAAATGCCCTAGCTCGCTCAGCCTGTCCTGTGTGTATGTCTGTGTCTGTGTCAGTGTGTGTGTGTGTGTCAGACGATGTGTATGTCTGTGTCTGTGTGTGTGTCAGTGTGTGTGTGTGTGTCTGTGTGTGTCTGTGTCAGTGTCAGTGTGTGTGTGTGTGTGTGTGTGTGTTCTGTGTGTATGTCTGTGTCAGTGTGTGTGTGTGTGTGTGTGTGTGTGTGTGTGTATGTGTGTGTGTGTGTGTGTGTTCTGTGTGTATGTCTGTGTCAGTGTGTGTGTGTGTGTATGTGTGTGTGTGTGTGTGTTCTGTGTGTATGTGTATGTGTGTGTGTGTGTGTGTGTGTTCTGTGTGTATGTCTGTGTCAGTGTGTATGTGTGTGTATGTGTGTGTGTGTGTGTGTGTTCTGTGTGTATGTCTGTGTCAGTGTGTGTGTGTGTGTGAGTGTGTGTGTGTGTGTGTGTGTGTGTGTGTATGTGTGTGTGTGACGATGTGTATGTGAAGGCGTTGCCTTTCCATGCACACCCCAGCCCTCTCATCCCTTCTCCTGCCTGCGGGACAAGGTCGGTGCCGCTGGCCCAGCCCGGTGGGAAGGGAAGAGGGAAAGAGGGAGAGGGGGAGGGCGAGGCGGCGAAAGCTGTTACCTGATCGCCAGTAATTCGTGCAGGAGATAGGCAGCCGCTGCCAGCAAGGCGCCCCCGGTCAGGCACAATGTCTTCTTCCACCACGACTCGGCGCCCAGCCCTGACATGATGTGAGAGTAATCCTGCAGGGGGAAGGTGATTATGTAGCCATAGAAGGAGTAGTGGTCAGCAGGACCGCACAGTCCCAGGGAAAAGCTGTGATTCCTGCTCAGGTCAACCACGCATGATCGGGACGATGCAAACCCGACACCCCAGTACATTCTCCGATGGTCGGACAGGTCGGCCCGAGAGGCTGCGCCCTTTTAAAACCGGGATAGTCGCCGATATCCGGGGAAATGTAATGATGTCATGTTGATATAAGTTGCCGAAAGAGCAAACGTGTGAACAGCACCCGCGGATCCTCGCGGAAACAGCAGCATATTGGCCTGGCTCCCGATGCTGTCTTTGTCTTCCCTTCCCTCCGGCGACTCCGTCAATGATGTCATCCCTTGTCGGATCGATTCCCCGAAGACACCAATTTCCCTAAGACCCAAAACATGGACCGAATTTAATCTGAGGACAATCGCAATGGATAGAATCCACTTTGCGGAATAATACACCTTGTGTATCTATAATGCGAATAACGCAAGGTGCTGAGTGTGTGCAATTCATTGCCACAGACGGCTGGAACCAGTCACTGGGTGTTTTTAACGCCGAAGTTCACGGGTTCGACCGCGCTGCTCCGTTCTCCAAGCAAGTAAATTAATAGAATGACGTGGGCTCTAAAGGAAAACGAAGCATGTAAGAATGTTTGTTTCATAACCTTCCCTTCTTCCTTTCTCCCTTACTTGTCTATTTATTTATCTATCTATGGATCTATTTATTGTAGGTATTTATAATCATATAAAATATAGCTCTGAAAGAGGTCATTCGGTCCACCTAGTGCATGCCAAACCACTTAAACTGCCCACACCCATCGTCCTGTACTCGGGCCATAGCCCTCCACGCCCCTACTGTCCATGTCCCTACTCAAATTTCTCTTAAACACTGAAATCGAGCTCGCATGCACCACCTGTGCCGGCAGCTCATTCCACACTCTCGTGACCCTCTGAGTGAATTAGTTTCCCCTCATGCCCCCCTTAAACATTTCACCTTTCACCTTAACCCATGACCTCTGGCTGCAGTCCCACCCAACCTCAGTGGGAAAAAACCTGCTTGTATTTACCCTATCTGTACCCCTCATGATTTAGTAAACTTCTATCAAATCTCCTCTCAGTCTTCTACGTTTTAAGGAATAAAGTCCTAACCTATTCAATCTTTCCTTCTAAACTCAGGACCTCCACCCAGCATATATATTTATTTACCTATTGTTCATTTTCTGATTTTATTGATCTATTTATTATCTGTCTATTTATACATTTTATTTATTGTATTTATTTATTTATCTATTTACCTATTTATCTATTTATTTATGTATCTCTGTTTAAATATTTATTTATCTATATATTTATGAATGTATTAATAGTCATAGAAAAGTACAGCACATAAAAAGGCCTTTCAACCCATCTAGTCCATGCCAAACCATTTATACAGCCTACTCCCATCGACCTGCACCCAGACCATAGCCCTCAATACCCCTACCATCCATGTACCGATCTAAGCTTCTCTAAAATGCTGAAATCGAGCTTGCGTATGGACCACTTGTGCTGGCAGCTCTGAGTGAAAACATTTCCCCTCATGTCCCCCTTAAACATTTCACCTTTCACCTTTAACCCATGAACTCTGATTGTGGTCCCACCCAACCTCAGTGGAAAAAGCCTGCTTGCCTTAAGCCCCTCATAATTTTGTAGACTTTGATTAAATCTCCCCTCATTTTCCTATGATCTAAGGAATAAAGTTCTAACCCATTCAATCTTTCCTTATAAACTCAGGACCACCTGACCCAGCATATATATTTATTTATCCATTTATTTGCAGATTTTCTGATGTTATTTATTTATTCATCTATCCATTTATCTGCATAATGATCGATTGATAGATTGTTATTGATTATTTGTGTATCTATTTATCTCTTTGTTTAGTTATTAATCTATGTATGTAGTTTATTCATATTTATCTGAGTAAATATCTAGTTATTTATAATTTATTTATTTACTTGCTTATTTATTTCCCTATTTATCTATCTATCTATTTATTTACTTATCTATTTATCTATCTCTCTATGTATATCTTAATTTATAGGTCATAGCATCATAGAAAAGTACAGCACAGGAACAAGCCATTCAGCCCATCAAGTCCATGATGAACCATTTAAGCTGCCTACTTCCACTGACCTGCACCGGGACCACAGCCCCCCATAACCCCTACCATCCATGTACCAATCCAAACTACCCTTAAACGCTGAAATCGAGCTCGCATGCACCACTTGTGCTGGCAGCTCACTCTACACTCTCGTGACCCTGTGAGTGAAGGAGTTTCCCCTCACGTTCCCCTTAACTTCTGACTTTCACCCTTAATCCATGACCTCTGGTTGTAGTCCCACCCAACCTCAGTGGAAAAAGCCTGCTTGCATTTACCCTCCCTTCATAATTTTGTATTCCTCTATCAAACGTCCTCTCAGTCTTCTACATTCCAAGGAATAAAGTCCTGTTTATTTATCAATGTAAGTCTATTTATTTATTTAGTGGTGCCAATTAACCTACCAGTTGGTCATTGGACTGTGGAGGAAACCGGAGCACCCAGAGGAAACCCACACATTCCACAGGGAGGACATACAGAGTCTGGGAGCATAGGAATACTATCCAGAGGAAGACTAAACATTTTCCACTATTTAATTTAAATTAGTTGACAAAGCAACCATGGTTCATTTACATTCTTTGAATTACAAAATTCCAATAATTACAGATTAATTATGGCCTGCATTGTCCAATTTAACTGACACACAAGTGTTACTCTTCTGCTTTATCTTCAAACTTACCAGCACATGGACTCTAATTTTAGAAAGATGGACAAAATCTCCTCTTTGTCTCCAGTTTGTACCCTTTAACTGACTGGCCTCCTTCACCCCACATCAATCACTCTCAACATACCCATCACCCAAAACATTCCCCTCACCAACAGTTCAAAGGTTCATTTATTATCAAAGTTTACAGCTCTGAAATTTTTCTTCTCCAGATAGCCACGAAGCCAAGAAGAAAAGAATGGCAGCACAATTACCAACCTCCAAAACTCTTTCCTCTACACAAAAAAAATGAGAAAGATTGGGCAAAATACACAGAATATAAAAAACATAAGTGATAAAAGTCCATAGTCCACAACCAGTTCACCTTCTCCGCTTTATTCCATGGTCCACTGTCTCCTCCTATCAGGTTCCATCTTCTTCAGCCCTCTGTCACCTTTGCCTAGCACCTCCCATCTTCTAACATCTTCCCCAGTTCCTCACCCGCCTGATACCCTCCTCAGCTGGGTCCGCCTATCACTTGTTCTTGGAGGCCAAGTCGCTAGGTATATTTAAAGCAGAGGTTGATAGATGCTTGACTAGTCAGGGTGTCAATTGTTGTAGGGATAAACCAGGAGAATGGGGTTGAGTGGGATCAGCCATGACAGAATGGCAGAACAGGCTGAATGGCCTAATCCTGCTCCTATGTGTTACGTTGTATGTGATGCACCATCAATAACTCACACTGAGACGTAAGGTGAGATATCGGCTTTTATTGACTGGAAGAAGGAACCAGGAGTGAGTGTCTATCATACAATGTCCTGGAGACTGAGGCCGAGCATCAGGCCTCAGATCGCCTTTATACAGGGGCCTGTGGGAGGAGCCACAGGAGCAGTCAGCAGGGGGCGTGTCCAGACAGGCACATAGTTCACCACAGTATGGTTATACTGCTCGTTGAGAACAGAAGCAATTTACACTTTGAACTTTCTCACAACATATGTACCCCAAAAGTCAAAAATATTAATCTTTATTCAAGTTGTGGTAAGCTTCAAGGTTTGTTCACCATAAGTACCTGATACTAAAGGTCACACCAACAAAAAATTTGGACAAGAGATCCTTTGGTTTATTATCGTGAGCATCGATTTTATTGGCCAAATACTGCACATTTACATGTATTAGGAATTTGCTGTGATATGTTGGTCAGGGCACAACATGTAGCAACAAACATACAACAATTATGGATTAAAGAGTTACATAAAAATAAAGTCTGAGGTTAAAGAATGGATATGGAATAAAATGTGCATAAACACCAGCATGTATTTACAATGTAAATTTCAAAAAGTGGTTTAAAGTGTTTACAGGGTAGGGACAGGAGTAATAGATAGAGGGGGTGGGGTGCTAACTAGAATGGTTGATCAGATTAATGGCCTGGGGGAAGAAACCTTTAAAATGGCATGATTTCATTTCTTTGAATGAGTTAGATTTAGTACCATTTTCAGTATAGACCCATTTAATGTAAGCACTTTATCCTGAACAATGAATATCTACTTTATAATAAGCAACTAAAGAAATAATAAATCCATTTGAGTCTAAACATAATGAAATGTATGGGACGTTTTATTTAAATTTCCATTCCACACTGCTGATTAGACACAAGTTACACTTGAGACCTACAGACTCTTTTTCAAGGAATCTTCCACATCTCACGTTCTCAGTATTTTTTTTATTTGCAGAATTTGTCACATTGGTTGTTTGACAGTTTCTGTTTATGCATGTTTTCTCATAAGTTCTATTGTATTTATTGATTTTTCATGTAAACTCCTGAAAAAAAAACTGAATATCAAGGATGTATATGGTAACAGATAAATACTTTGATAATAAATTTACATTGAACATTTTACAGTGCAAATGTAAGCTATATAGAGACATAGAAAACCTACAGCACAAAACAGGCCCTTCAGCACACAAGCTGTACCGAACACACACCTTAGAACTACCTAGGCTTTACCCATAGCCCTCTATTGTTCTAAGCTCCATGTATCCATCCAGGAGTCTCTTAAACGACCCTATTGTTTCCGCCTCCACCACCGCCGCTGGCAGCCCATTCCACGCCGTCACCACTCTCTGCGTAAAAAACTTACCCCTGACATCTCCTCTGTACCTACTTCCAAGCACCTTAAAACTATGCCCTCTCGTGCTAGCCAATTCAGCCCTGGGAAAAGCCTCTGTCTATCCACACGATCGATGCCTCTCATTACCTTCTCTATCAAGTCACCTCTCATCTTCCGTCACTCCAAGGAGAAAAGGCCGAGTTCACTCAACCTGTTCTCATGAAGCATGCTCCCCGATACAGGTAACATCCTTGTAAATTGGCTTTGTGGGAGAAGCCAGAGAGTGGTAGCAGATGGTTGCCTCTTTGAGTGGAGGCCTGTGACAAGTGGAGTGTTGCAGGGATCACTGCTGGGTCCATTGTTGCTTGTCACCTATAACAATCATCTGGATGATAATGTGATTAACTGGATCAGCAAATTTACGGATGACACCATGACTGGGGGTGTAGTGGACAGCGAGGAAGACTATCATGGCTTGCAGAGGGACAGCTGGAAAAATAGGCCAAAAAAATGGCAGATGGAGTTTAATGCAGACGAGGTGTTGCACTTCGGTGGAATCATCCAGAGTGTGGTAGATGAAGGGGATCTGGGAATACAGGCCCATCATTCATTGAAGGTTGCATTACTGGTAGATAGGGTTGTAAAGAAAGCTTTTGGTACACTGGCCTTCATAAATCAAAGTATTGAGTACAGGAGATGGGATGCTATGTTGAAGTTGAAGATATTGTGAGGCCTAATTTGGAGTATAGTGTACAGTTTTGCTCACCTACCTACAGGAAAGATGTAAATAAAGTTGAAAGCGTACTGAGAAATTTTACAAGGATTGTTGCTGGGGCCGAAGGACCTGAGTTATGAGGGAGAGATTGAACAGGCTAGGGCTTTATTCCTTGGAATGTGGAAAATTGAGGGGAGAGTTGATAGAGGTATACAAAATCATGAAAGATATAGACAGGGTAAATGCAAGCAGACTTTTTCCATTGAGGTTGGTTGGGACTACAACCAGAGTTAATCGATTAAGGGTGAAAGGTGAAAAGTTTAAGGGGAATATTAGGGGAAACTTCTTCACTCTGAGGATTGTGAGAGTGTGTAACGAGCACCATTGCCAAGTTGCTACATGTAAGCTCAATTTCAACGTTTAAGAGAAATTTGGATAGGTACATGGATGGTAGGGGTATGGAGGGCTGTGGTCCCGGTGCAGGTCAGTGGAAGTAGGCAGTTTAAATGGTTCAGCATGGACTTGATGGGCTGAATGGCTTGTTTCTGTGTTGTACTTTTCTATGTCTCTTTGACTGTAATTCATTAGAGTACATTGAGGTAGAACAAGGTAAAATAACAACCTCCTCCTTCCTCCTTCTCTCTTTTTCCACTCCTATTTCTGGTTTACCTCTCATGCCTTCTCTTCTCCTCATCTGCCATCACCTCTGTCTAGCTCCACTCCTTCCTGCCTTTCTCTCACGGTCAACTCTCCTCCTCTATTAGATACCTTCTTCAGCTCGTTGTCTTTTCCACCAAAAATCCGACAGCTTCTTACTTCAACCCCGCTCCCCCTACCTGTCTGGCTCCACCTGTCACCTTTTAGCTCCTTCCTCCCCCCACCCCCTTACTCTGGCTCCTTCCCCCTTCCTTTCCAGTGCTGACAAAGGGCCTCAGCCTGAAACGTCGACTGTTTATTCCCCTCCATAGATGTTGCCTGTCTTGCTGAGTTCCTCCAGCATCCTGTGTGTGTTGCTTACCAAGACCTCTCCTTAGTTGTTGCCCGATATCAGCTCTATAAACCTAATAGCTTTAGATGTTTTAATTGCATACAGTGGACCTATGTTCTCACTCCATCAATACCATTTCCAGTATTGTAGCTGTAATTCTCAATCCAATCATTTACAAACGTTTTTGTTATAGAAAAGTACTAAAATGACTCTGTCTATAAAAGCCATTACATTAGGGACAACATGGTAGCGTAGTGATTAGTGTAATGCTTTACAGCACCGGTGATCAAGTTTTAATTCCCGCTGCTGTCTGTAAGGAGTTTGTACGTTCTCCCTGTGACTGCGTGTGCTTCCTCCAGATGCTCCGGTTTCCTCCCACATTTCAAAGAAGTACCAGTTAGGGTTATGGGCATGCTATGCTGGCACCAGATGTGTGGCAGCACTTGCCAGCTGCCCCCAGCGCATCCCCAGACCTTGTTGGTCATTGACGTAAATGATGCATTTCCCTGTATGACTCGATATACATATGACAAATAAAGCTTATTATTGTCTTTTCATTATTAAAGATAGAAAATAGTAATGAACCTAAAGAACGGATGAAACCTGCCAGTCGTTATTGGTAACTGGTTTCCACAATCATTAATAATCAAGTCTTTACTCACCAGGGCAAATAGTTGCCAATTCCATTATGTCCTTTATTACATTAAAATATCTTTCCAAGTTACTTTCTGAGATCCCTGTAGACCAAAACACCTCCGAAGAATACTAATCAATGTTGCAAAACACTTTCTTTAGACCCAGAGGCTGTGTTCATTATTCCTGATAGAACATAGAATAATTGATGATAATAATAATAATAGTACAGGCCCTTCAGCCCACAACATTGTGCTGACCTTTAATCTACTCTAAGATCTATTATAAATAACTCTATCAAATCTATAGGTTTTACAGAAAGCTACGATGATCCTTTTGGGATCCTGCCAATGTGTCTACAGTTCCTTGGAGCTGCTTTGCCACTTCTTGATAAATTAAACTAGTTCTGGGCTGAGAAGAGAATTAAGTCTACGTAGGTGATAAGGAAACAGACAACAGCGTTGACTGGGGTTATCGTGCTTGAGTCATTCCATGTTAGGGGTGGCATGGTAGCGTAGTGCTTTACAGTACTGGCATTTGGGGTTCCATTCCTGCAGTTGTCTGTAAGGAGTTTGTATGTTCTCCCTGTGATTGAATGGGTTTCCTCTGGGTGCTCCAGTTTCCTCCCGTGCTTCAAAGATGTGCAAGTTAGTAGGTTAATGGTCACATAGGAGTAATTGGGCAGTGTAGGCTGAATCTCTAAACAAAATAAACATATTGCTTTTAATATTTTCAGTGTTCATTTCCAGTTAATGATTGCTACTGACTGAATTTGATGTCATCGCTTATGTCTTTAAGCATACTCTGAGAGTTCATTCAAATCTGCTCTAATAAATCCTTTATACATCTTTAATAGCACTCTGACTCCTGACATGGTGGAAAAAAAATCCTTTCAGCACGGTCATGACAGCTGTCCACTATCATCTTCTCCATGGACACTTTCGTTGCTCTAAGAATAGATTTTATTGTTTCTAATGAGGCACAAGGGTGGCCTCTGTTTTACTGTGAATTATCGTCCTGAAGACTGCAGAAGGATTATTCTGTTAGAGGCAAAATTATCCTTTTGCCAAGTTTCATTATAGCTTCCAATTGTAAACTAAATGCAAACAAGAGGAAATCTGCAGATGCTGGAAATCCAAGCAACACACACAAAATGCTGGAGGAACTCAGCAGGCTGGGCAGCATCTATGAAAAAAAGTATAGTCGACATTTCAGGCTGAGACCCTTCGCCAGGACTGTGTGTGTAAACTAAATGCATCATTTTTCAGGGCAAAATCAAATGGCAAAATAGTACAACTGTGGCAGACAAGGGAAGTCAAAGCTAATGTAAAAATAAAAGAGAGGGCATACAACAAAGCAAAAAATATTGGGAATATAGAGGATCGGGAAGCTTTTAAAACTTACAGAGAGCAACTAAAAGAATCATTAGAAGGGAAAAGATAAAATATTAAAGCAAGCTAGCAAACAGTATCAAAGTGGATAGTAAAAGCTTTTTCAAGTATACAAAAAATAAAGGAGAGATGAGAGTGGATATAGGATTGCTAGAAAATGAGACCAGAGAAATAATAATGGGTGCCAAGGAGATGGCAGATGAACTAAATGAGTATCTTGTATCAGTCTTCACTATGGATGACACTAGCAGTGTGCCAGATGTTGAAGGGTGTGAGGGAAGAGAAGTGAGTGCAGTTACTATTATAAGGGAGAAGATGCTCAAAAAGCTGAAAGACCGAAGGGTACATAAGTCACCCGGACCAGATGAACTGCAGCCTTCGGTTCTGAAAGAGGGAGTAGTAGCTATTGTGGAAGCATTAGTAATGATCTTTTAAAACTCATTGGACTCTGGCAGGGTGGCAGAAGACTGGAAAATTGCAGATGTCACTCCACTCTTTAAGAAAGGAAGGCGACAGCATAAAGGAAATTATAGTTAACCTGAACTCAGTGGCTGGGAAGATGTTGGAGTCAATTGTTAAGGGTGAGGTTATGGAGTGACACAGGACATGGTAGGACAAAGTCAGCTTGGTTTCCTTAAGGGAAAATCTTGCCTGACGAACCTGTTGGAACTCTTTGAGGAGATTACAAGTCGGATAGATAAGGGGGATGCAGTGGATGTTGTATATTTGGACTTCCAGACAGCCTTTGACAAGGTGCCACACATGAAGCTGCTTACCAAGTTAAGAACCCATGGTATTACAGGAAAGTTCCTGGCGTGATTAGGGCATTGTCTGATTGGTAGGAGGTAAGTGACTGGGAATAAAAGGATACTACTGGTTGGCTGCCAGTGACTAGTGGTGTTCCGCAGGAGTCAGTGTTGGAACCACTTTTTTATGCTGTATCTAAATGGTTTAGAAGATGGAATAGATGGCTTGTTTGCAGATGATATGAAGACTGGTGGTGGGGCAGGAAGTGTTGAGGAAACAGGTAGGCTGCAGAAGGACTTAGACAGAGTAGGAGAATGGGCAGAAAAAATGGCAAATGAAATAAAATGTTGGAAAATGCATGGTCATACACTCTGGTAGTAGAAATAAATGCACAGACTATTTTATAAATGGGAAGAAAATCCAAAAATCTGAGATGCAAAGGGACTTGGGAGTCCTTGTGCAGAGCACCCTAAAGGATAACTTGCAGGTGGAGTCGGTGGTGAGGAAGGCAAATGCAATGTTAGCATTCATTTCAAGAGGTCTAGAATACAAGAGCAGGGATGTGTTGCTGAGGCTTTATGAGGCACTGGTGAGGCCTCACCTTGAGTATTGTGAACAGTTTTGGGCCTGTCATCTTAGAAAAGATGTGCTGGCATTGGAGAGGGTCCACAGGCAGTTCACAAGGATGATTCCAGGAATGAGAGTGTTATCATATGAAGAACATTTGATAGCTCTGGGTCTGTCTCACTGGAATTTAGAAAGATGAAGTGGGGATCTCATTGAAAGCCCTAGACAGAGTAGATGTAGATGGTGGGGAAGTCTAGGACACGAGGCACAGCTTCAGGATAGAGGGGTATTCATTTAAATCAGAGATGCAGAGAAATTTCTTTAGCTAAGAAGGTGCTGAATTTGTTACCACAGGCAGCTGTGGAGGCCAGGTCGTTGGGTGTATTTAAGGCAGAGATTGATAGATTCTTGATTGGACAAGGCATCAAGAGTTAAGGGGAGAAGGCCGGGGGGTTGAGGAGAGGAAAAAAGAATCAGCCATGATCTGATGGTGGAACAGACTCGATGGGCCAAATGGCCTTATTTTGCTCCTATGTTTTATGGTCTTATTGGGGGTTTTTTTGCATTGCATAAAATCCAGAGTAACAATTATTTCATTCCCCTTTATACTTGTGTACTGGAAATGACATTAAACAGTCTTGAATTCTGAAATGTCATCTAAAGTAGCGATCGTCTGGGGCCTTTATGAAGGGTCCTGGCCCGAAATATCAGCTGTTTATTTGCTTCTGTTAATGCTCCCTGACCTGCTGAATTCCTCCGGCATGAACTGCTCTGGGTTTCCAGCATCTGCATAATCTATTGTGTTTCTTATCTGGGTCACTTAATTTCTTCCTGATTTGATCAGAGGCTTAAAATACAAAAATCTAGATCTGTGCTTTCGTTTCCGAGCTTTGGCGGCATCCATTAATTAAAAATAAATACTCCTGACTCATCTGTATCTGGTTGGAGAACAGGAAGAAGATAGAACAGGCCCTTCAGCCCACAATGTTCAGCACAACTAAGCTCCTCTGCCTACACTACGCCCATATCCTTCCACCTTCCTCACATTCACATGTCCAGCCAAACATCTCTTAAAAGTCCCTAATGATTCTGCATCTATCACCGCGCCAGACAGTGCATTCCAGGGATCCAGCAATCTCACTGTAAAAACAAACTTGCCCCTCCCATCTCCTTTGAAATCGTCCCCTTTCACCTTAAATGCGTGCCCTCCGGTATTAGACATTTCAATACTAGGGAAAGATAGTGCGTATCTGTTTATCTTTACCCCTCATAATCTTACAAATCTCTATTAGATCACCCACTCCAGAGAAAACAACCCAAATTTGCCTGTCCTCTCGTTATAGGAAGAGCATTTGAGCCCTGGCTTGAATTGGGTCATACCTCCTGCAGAGTCAAATTGTTTCCCTTTGTATCACACCTCTTGTTAACTTTACCAAACAAACCCTGTCGGTGTCAGGCTGTCATTGGACACGTACTGAGACTTTAGAAGGCATCGGTTGGACCACATTTAGTTTTGGAACCCATATCTAAGAAAGGGTGTGCTGGTGTTGGAGATGTGGAAATATATCTGTAACCCTGAAGTCTTTAGGAATTTATAACTTCTGTAAAACATAATGCAACAAAATGGAACCTGTGTTGTCCCAGAGTGTTTTGCTGGTTTATTAATGTGTTTGGTTTACTGCAAGGAGTGCTTTGACATTGCGTGATTGAAAGCAGAGAAAAACAGGACACGGCTTTTGGGAGGCGGGGGGGGGGGGGAGGAAGAAGCTGCAAAGACAAATGGGCTCATTTAGATAGATGTGAGATAAGGCAGGAATGCAATTAAGGGATGCAACAACGTCAAAGACATGAAGTTGAAGAAGTACTGGAATCTGTAACCGTATAAAAATGATCCGCTTTGAGCTGCAAGATTGAAGTCACATACCGATGACTTACTGTATGGAGGTAGACTTCCTTTGCAAGTAATAAATATGCTAATAATTTGATCCGATCTGTGTTTGTTGCAGTCTGTTACCGTATATTTAGAAGACCTAGCTGAACAGTACACAATAGCAAGGATCCAGAGTAAGTTTATGATGATGATCCTGGGAACGAAAAGGTTAATACATGAAGAGCATTTGAAAGCTCAAGGCCTGTACTCACTGGAGTTTAGAATAATGACCAGGTGATCACATCGAAACCTACCAAACCTTGAAAGGCCTAGATAGAGTGGACTTGGAGAAAATATTTCCAATAGTGGGAGAGTCCAGAACCAGAAGGCACAGCCTCAGAATAGAGGGATGTCCATTTAGAAAAGAGGAGGAATTCCTTTTGTGAGTGGGTGGTGAATCTGTGGCAGTCATTGTCACAGACAGCTGTGAGGGCCAAATCATTGGGTATATTTAAAGCAGAGATGGATAGGTTCTTGATTAGTAATGGTGTCAATGGTTATGGGGAGAAGGCATGAGAATGGAGTTGAGAGGAATAATAAACCTGTCATGATGGAATGCCGGAGCAGACTGGATGGGCCAAATGGCCTAATTCTGCTCCTATGTTTTATAGTCTTCTTATATCTGCTGAATCGTTTATGTATAGTTTCATTACTACTCTATTGTGTTTCTTTGTACCTGTAATTGCCTGCAAGAAAATTAATCTCAAGGTAGTATATAGTAACACAAACATACTTTGAAAATGATTTTCCTTTTTGACCTTTGAACAATAATAGACATGTACTCCAAAATAAAGTTAGCAGTGCTCCAACAAGTGGCTGTAAAGTGACCACGGACTTACCAATAATCACGTCGCTGCTGCCAAATAAGCAGCCCCCCACCCCCCTCCCTTATATTGTCTTACAACATTGAATCACAATGAATTTAGTTTGGCTTTTGTTGACACTGATAACAGACAAAGACTCTTTCATGTCAAAGTGAAAACAGATCTCTACAAAGTAATCTAAATTGGTTACAGGTATACAACACAAAATAATTGATTGCCTAAGTAGTCACCCCCTTCAAGTCAGTACAGTGTTTAGCAGATGCACCGCTGGCAGCAATTACTGCCTTGAGTCTGTGTGGATAGGTCTCCATCAGCTTTGCACATCTGGACACTGCAATTGTTCCTGGTTATTCTTCATAAAACTGCACAAGCTCTGTCAGATTGCATGGGGATCATGAGTGAACAGCCTTTTTCAGGTCCAGCCACAAGTTCTCAATTGGGTTGAAGTCTGGACTCTGACTTGGCCACTCCAGGACATTAACTTTTTTGTTTTTAAACCATTCCTGTGTAGCTTTGGCTTTATGCTTGAGGTCATTGTCTTGCTGGAAAACAAATCTTCAAGTCATAGTTCTCTTGCAGACTGCATAGGGTTGTCCTCCAGGATTTCCCTGTATTCATTTTACATCTTCACAAGCCTTCCAGGGCCTGCTGTCAGAGAAACATCCCCACAGCATGATGTAGCTCCCACCATGTTAGGGATGGTGTGTTTTTGATGATGTCTAGTGTTTGTCTTACACCAAACATAGTTTTTAGTCTGATGGCCAAAAAGCTCAATTTTGTGATTGTCAGATCCTAGAACCGACTTCCAGCTGACCTCCACATGCCTTCTGGCAAACTCTAGCTGAGATTTCATGTGAGTTTTTTGTCCCACAGAGGCTTTCTCTTTGCCTCTCTCCCATAAAGCTGTGACTAGTGAAGCAACCAGGCAACAGTTCTTGTATGCGCAGTCTCTCCCACCTCAGCCACTCAAGCTTGTATCTCCTCCAGAGTTGTCATCGGTCTCTTGGTGCCCTCCCTCACTAGTCCCCTTCTTGCACAGTCATTCAGTTTTTGAGGACAGCCTGCTCCAGGCAGATTTACAGTTGTGCCGTATCCTTTCCACTTCCTGATGATTGACTTAACTGTACTTCAAGGGATATTCAGTGACTTGGGAATTTTCTTGAATCCATCTTCTGACTTGTGCTTTTCAGTAACCTTTTCACAGAGTTGCTTGGAGTCTCCATGGTGTAGTTTTTGCCAGGATACTGACTCACCAGCAGATAAGGTGTATTTTTACTACAGTCAATTGAAACATCTTGACCACACACAGGTCTCCAAAAACAGGTCTCCATATATCTAATTATGTGACTTCTAAAACGAAGTGGCTGCGCCAGTGAAGATTTGGTGTACTGTATTAAGGGGGGAGGAGGGTGAATACTTGTGCAATCCATTATTTTGTGTTTTATATTTGTAATTAAATTAGATCACTTTGTAGAGAGATCTGATTTCACTTTGACATGAAAGTGTCTTTTTCTGTTGATCAATGTCAAAAAAGCCAAAGTAAATCCACTGTGATTCAATGTTGTAAACAATAAATCATGAAAACTTCCGGGGAGGGGGGAGAGTACTTTTCATGAGCACTGTACCTTTCTGAATGCACTCAAACTGACAAGGTGCAGAGGTCAAAGCCATGGTACATAAGAGCCAAAGTACCTAGGTAAAATTTTAAGTTTTAGCTACCAGCATTATTAAAAAAAAATCAAATTTAAATAATTCAATGTCAAAAATCCCTACAATAATGAAAAATACATCAATACCCAAAAGCAGATCAACACTGGTTGTTTAATGTTAAAATAATCCCTGGTAAACAGAATTCTGTAATCTCGGTATTATTACCGATAAATTTGATATACAAACATAATTTATTTTTATTCGGAACAGTGCTGGGAATAACTGTTATAAGGAACAGGAGGAGGAAGGAAAAGGACTTTAAGGAACCGTTCCTTCTACAACTTGTCTGTGGGGGAGCCACTGGATTCTGATCGTTCAGAACCATGCTCTCGGCCATTAGTTCTTCCCGAGACATCACCTGACTGCTTCTTTTTCACTGCATGCAGTGCATAATTGACACTGCAGTTACTGATCCAAGTCCAGGAACCAAACAGCGGATTGAACAGCATTCCATTGACAGCTTCCACTGAGAATCCACCTGGGACAAGTAAAGCATAGTTAAATATTTCTCTTTCATAAAATATGAATGTTGATGCAATTTCCCCCCCCCCCCATAGCAATGAATAAAACACCATAACCATAAATTACCAGTGAATTGTTTGTGATACTGACCAACAAGAAATCAGCATCCATCATCAAGGACCCCCACCATCCAGGCCATGTTCTCTTCTCGCTACTACCGTTGGGCAGGAAGTACAGAACCCTCAGGTCCCACACCACTAGGCTCTGGAACAGTTATTACACTTCAGCCATCCAGCTCCTGAACCAGGGTGGATAACTTCACTCAACTCAACACAGAACTGATTCCACAACCGAGGGACTCACTTCCAAGGTCTCTACAACTCATGTTCTCAGTATTATTTATTTTGTTTTGTTTGCACAATGCGTCTTCTTTTGCACATGGGTTGTTTCTCAGTCTTTATATATTGTATTTATTTTCCTGTAAGTGCAAGGAAATGAACCTCTAGTGCATGATAAAATACACTGTATGTACCTTGATAATAAATATACTTTGAGGAGTATTGCAGAGAATTGCCGATTCCATTGTGTTTTTCTGTTTTGTGGTTGCCTGCAAGTTGAATCTCGTTTGCATATGGTGTACGTACATCAATAATAAATGTACTTTGAACTTTGACAGACTGCAATACTTTAAAATAGGAGGTGGCTTTATTCCAAAAGAATTTGTGAAAAGGAAATTCATGTTACTGTTCCAAGCAAAAGCGGTACTGCTCATTCGAGAGATTACATATAGCAGGACTGCTACAGTGGCTCTTAAGGACCTTCAGCTTCATGTCTCTCACAAGTGCTCACTGAGCCTTCTCAGCTCTCGGTGCAATGAAACCATTCCATAAGCTCCATTCGAGTAAATAAAACAAAGGACCAAAAAGACACAGACTTGTACTTCTGTAGTTAGCTTCAGACAAAGCCAAAACCTGCTCCTCTGCTCCTTGATAGTATTGTTCATTGGGGGACTACCTTGTCAAGCACCTCTGCTCCATCCACCAAAAGCAGAAACTCCCAACATTTTAATTCCCATCCGCTTTCCCGTTCTGACATGTCAGTCCACGCTCAGGGTGGAGGAACAAGACGTCTGGGTAGCCTCCATTCTGATAGCATGAACAAAATAAAACCGCAGATGCTGCATATCAAAGTGATAGGTACAAAATGCTGGGGGGGACTCGGCAGACCAGGGAAAAGAGTAAACAGTTGATGTTTTGAGCTGAAACCCTTCATTAGGACTTCAGTAAGAATATCGGTTTCTCCTTCCAGTAAAAAAAAAATTCCCTCCCCTTCTCCCCTTCCCCACTCTGGCCTTTTACCTCTTCTCACCTATCTATCATCACCCCTTGGTGCCCCTCATCCCTCCCTTTCTCTTATGGGCCACCCTCCTTCCCGATCAGATCCCTTCTCCTCCAGCCTTTGACCTTTCCCACTCGGCTGGCTTCATCTATCACCTTCCAGCTGTCCTCCTTCCCCTCCCCACACCTTTTTATTCTGGCATTATTTCCTTTCCTTTCCAGTCCTGATGAAGGGTCTTGGCACAAAATGTCACCCGTTGGTTCAATTCCATCGACGCTGCCTGACCTGCTGAGTTCCTCCAGCATTTTGAATGCGTCGCCTTGGATTTCTTGTTTTTATATCATATCGCTAATGGTTTTGCTGTTGTTGTTTTGTTTTATTGCTGCTTGTTTGCTCCTGCTGAATATGAGCTGAGGCCAATTAATAGTTCAGCACAAACTCTATGACCAACTGGAAGCTAGAAATTTGTCCAGCTCTTCAGGGCCAATGAATTTTTCCAGTTCATCAATTTAAAAATATATTAATATATGCATTAATAAAATAAATCATGTTGGGTGATTACAATTTCACCTTCTTAACCATAGAAACCTTTTCAATCTAACTTGCATTATACTATATTTCTGCCTTCTTCTGACAAATAAAACTAAAATTAAATAATTCACATTACTCACTGGATGTTAGAAATGTCTCCAGTTCTTCGGGGCTAATGAACTTGCCCCATTCGTGTGTCCCACTCGGTACAACTCTTAATAGGTGCTCAGCTGCTATGATTGCCATTGCATAGGACAGGAACGTTCGGTTTATTGTTGTGATAAAGAGCGATCCTTCAGGCTGCATCAAAGAGCAAAAATGATTTACCTAGAACATTACAGCACAGTACAGGCCCTTCGGCCCACAATGTCATGCCTATCTTTTAACCTACCTCCCACGTAGCCCTCCTTTTCCCTATCTTCCATGTGCCAATCCAAGAGTCTCCTCTATGCCCCTAATGTGTCTGCTTCTACCTTCATCCCTGGCAACATGCTCCACACACTCACTATTCGCTGTGTAAAATACTTACCTCTGACATCCCCTCTATAATTTTAAGATGATTGGAGGAAAGTATGTCCCCTCACATAACCCATTTCCGCTCTGAGAAAAAGTCTCTGGCAGTCTACTTGATCTGTGCCTCTTATCATCTTGTACAATGACCTAAAGAGTGTAATTAACTCGTTTTGCCTCTGAACAAAAGTTGATCCTGTCTACAAATTGTAAAAGAAAGCTCAAGATCTTCACAGGTTTCTCATGATAAACAGTGTCCATAAATGGTTGCTTATAAACAAGACTCTCAGTACCAAGATACTTCCAAGCAGATTTACTATCTTGGAAATTTCCTCTAATCCTAATCTAATCCCAGGATGTGGAAGCAGAGTAATCTTGGCTATTCCACTTCACAATGAAATGGCCAAAAGTAAAGGCCAAAGGACACTCTCCCATAAAGCTGCGACTGGTGAAGCACCCGGGCAACAGTTGTTGTATGTGTAGTCTCTCCCATCTCAGCCACTGAAGCTTGTAACTCCTCCGGAGTTGTCGTATGCCTCCTGGTGCCCTCCCTCACTAGTCCCCTTCTTGCACGGTCACTCAGTTTTTGAGGACGGCCTGCTCTAGGCAGATTTACAGCTGTGCCATATTCTTTCCATTTCTTGATGATTGGCTTAACTGTACTCCAACAGATATTCAGTAGTGAAGTAGTGTTCATGGGTTCAATGTCCATTCAGAAATCAGATGGCAGAGGGGAAGAAGCTGTTCCTGAATCATTCAGTGCGTGTCTTCAGTCTCCTGTACCTCCTTCCTGATGATAGCCCTGGGTGGTGGAGGCCCTTAATGATGAATACCACCTTTTGAGGCATCGCTCCTTGAAGATGTCCTTGATACCTTGGAGGCCAGTGCCCAGGAAGGAGCTGACTAATTTTGCACCTGCCTGTAGCTTATATCAATCCTGTGTAGTAACCCTCCCCCGACATACCAGACGGTGATGCACCAGTTAGAATGCTCTCCACGGTACATCGGTAGAAATGTGCGGGTGTCTTTGGTGATACACCAAATCTCATAGGAACATAGAAAACCTACAGCACAACGCAGGCCCTTCGGCCTACAATGCTGCGCCGAACCTACTTACTTTAGAAATTACCTCAGGTTACCCATAACCCTCTCTTTTTCTAAGCACCACGTACCTGTCCAAGAGTCTCTTAAAAGACCCTATCATATCTGCCTCCACCACCGCCACCGGCAGCCCATTCCACACACTTACCTCTCTGTGTATAAGTCTTACCCCTGTCATCTCCTCTGTACCCATTTCCAAGCACCTTAAACCAGTGTCCTCTCATGATAGCCATTTCAGCCCTGGGAAAAAAGCCTCTGACTATCCACACGATCAATGCCTCTCATCATCTTATACACCTCTACCAGGTCACCTCTCATCCTCCATCACTCCAAGGAGAAAAGGACGAGTTCACTCAACCTATTCTTATAAGACATGCTCCCCAATCCAATCCAGGCAACATCCTTGTAAATCTCCTCTGCACCCTTTCTATAGTTTCCACATCCTTCCTGTAGTGAGGCGACCAGAACTGAGCACAGTACTCCAAGTGGGGTCTGACCAGGGTACTATATTGTTGTAACATTACCTCTTGGCTCTTAAACTCAATCCCACGGTTGATGAAGGCCAATGCAGCTTAATCACAGAGCCAACCTGTGTAGCAGCTTTGAGTGTCCTATGGACTCGGACCTCAAGATCCCTCTGATCCTCCACACTGCCAAGAGTCTTATCATTAATACTATATTCTGCCATCACATTTGACCTACCAAATGAACCACCTCACACTTATCTGGGCTGAACTCCATCAGCCACTGCTCAGCCCAGTTCTGCATCCTATCAATATCCTGCTGTAACCTCTGACAGCCCTGAAACTCCTAATAATCTCCTCAAACTCCTAATGAAATATGACCACTGTCATGACTTCTTCGTAGCTACATCCATATGTTGGGCCCAGGTTAGGTCCACAGAGTTGTTGACACCGAGGAACTTGAAACTGCTCACCCTTTCCCACTTCCAAACCCTCTATGAGGACTGATGTGTGTTCCCTTGTCTTACACTTTCTAAAGTCCACAATCAATTCTTTGGTCTTACTGACATTGAGTGCAAGGTTATTGCCGTGACACCACTCAACTAGCTGACACATCTCATTCCTATAGACCCTCAGGTCACCATCTGAAATTCTGCCAACAGTACTTGTGTCATCAGCAAATTTGTAGATGGCATTTGACCTGTGCCTAGCCACACAGTCATGGGTGTGAAGGGAGTAGAGCAAATACAATACAATTAGATTTTTCCCCAAAATCTTACCTTTAACACTTGTGCAGCACATCCAATAAATGTCTCCAGGTCACTAACATGTTCTACAACTTCAGAAGCTACAACGGCATCAAATGTACCCGTAGCCTCCATTGCCATTTCCTCCAGAGCACAGGTAGTGTACTCCACCTGTCTCGTCAGTACCGGGTCAAATGACTGGTGCAGCTCGGCTGTTCTGATGTTCTCTTCCAAAGGATCAATTCCAACGACCGCTGCTCCGAGACGGCCTAGTGGCTGAATGAGTAGAAAGCCAAAATCATTATCAGGAAGTCCATGGAAATGAATAAATGGTCAACATTTCAGCCCCAGACCCTTCAACAGGACTGAAAATATCCTTCATCACGACATCCATGGAAGTGAATAAATGGTCAACGTTTCAGCCCTAGACTCTTCAATAAGACTGGAAAGGCCCTTCATTGGGATATCCATGGAAAGACTGGAAATACACTTCATCAGGTTAACATGTTGGCCTGAGACCCTCCAACAAGACTGGAAAGGCCCTTCATTGGGATATCCATGGAAAGACTGGAAATACACTTCATCAGGTTAACATGTTGGCCTGAGACCCTCCAACAGGACTGGAAAGGAAGAAGCCAGAATAAGAAGGTGGAGGGAGGGGAAAGAGTACAAGCTGGTAGGTGATAGATGAGACCAGAAGGAGGTCTCGTGGGAGGTCTCGTGCTGAATTAGTACAGGTTTCTTAAGGAATTAAGGAATTGAGTTCAAGTTTCTTAAGCAAGGTAACGTTGCAGCTCTATAAAACCCTGGTCAGACCACACTTGGTATTGTGCTCAACTCTGGTCGCCTCATTAGAGGAAGGACGTGGAAGCTTAAGAGAGGGTGCAGAGGAGATTTACCAGGGTGCTGCCCGGATTAGAGGACATGCCTTGTGAGGGTAGCTCAGGCTTTTCTGTTTGGAGCACAGGAGGATGAGAGATGACTTGATGGAGGTGTACAAGATGATAAGAGGACGTCGAGTGGACAGCTGGAGACCTTTTCCAGGGCATAAATGGCTAATATGGGGAGGGGTGATTGGATGAAGGTATATGGGGGATATCAGAGATAACCTCTTTATGTTGTGGTGGTGGGTGCACGGAATATTTATCTCCGAGTATATGAAAAGGACATTGTAGGCTGAAGGACCCGCACTATGCTGTAATGTTCTAATCTTCTGTGAAATAAATCTGATCAAAACTGTCACAAAGAATTGAGGCTCGAGTCCACTAGGGAAGTCGAAGGCCCAATGTCTGAACTGGGCTTGTTTCATTGTTGTTCTGTTGTTGCTGCTTGGGTTGTCCCATAGACGTTACATTGGTGCCGAAATGTGCAGCGACTCTTGTGGGCTATCATCCACGTGTGTTGGTTGTTACCATCATTAAGGGCATTCACCACCCAGGACATGCCCTCTTGATGCACTGCCTTCTCCACTTTTTGAAGATGTCCTTGCTGGTGGGGGTGGGGGGGGGCTATGCATGTACTGATGTACTGGAGACGGCTAAGAACACAACCCTTGCACATTGGATCCTCCGTATTGAATGGATTTATCCTTCTATACTTTGTACTGCAATTTAAATGTCTTAACATATTTATTTATTTAATGGCTTAGGGAAATAAAACTACATCTGTGCAAATCCCTGCAGCATCTGGTGATCTGCAACCTCTGACTCGGAGGCCGAGGTCAGAACATCTTTGATGAGGGTAAACTCTCGCAGGGCATCAGACTCTGATGGTGTACCTAGTAGGGCACTGAAAATCTGTGGCAGCAATCTGTCGGGGGTGTTCACGGACGTCTTCGACATCTCACTGCTGCAGTCCGATGTTCCCACCTTCTTCAACAGGGCAATAATCGTACCAGAGCAGGGTGAGCTGCCTTAACGACTATCACCCAGTTGCACTCACATCTACTCTGATGAAGTGCTTTGAGGGGTTTGTCGTGGCCAGGATCAACTCCTGCCCTGGACCTGGACCCACTGTAATATGCCTATCACCATGATACGCCTACAGCAGGTACAATCTCACTGGCTCTGCACTCAGCATTGGATCACCTGGACAATAGCAGTACCTATGGCAGGCTGCTGTTTATTGACTAGAGCTCTGCGTTCAACACCATCATAACCTTAGTTCTAATCAACAAGCTCCAAAACCTGGGCCTCTGTAACTCCCTGTCAAACAGGATCATCGACTAGGTCATCAGGAGACAACAGTCAGTGAAGACTGTGAATAACATTCCTCCTCGCTGACAGTCGACGCAGGTGCGCCTCAAGATTACATGCTTAACCCACCGCTCTCTTCTCTCTACTTCAACAACTGTGTGGCTAGGCACAGCTCAAACGACAGCGGTAAATTTGCAGACGACACAATACTTCAGGTGGTGACAAGAAGGTGTACAAATGTGAGATAGATCAGCTGGTTGAGTGGTGTCAAAGCAGCAACCTTGCCCTCAATGTCAGTAAGACCAAGGAACTGATTGTGGACTTCAGGAGGGGAGTTCGAGGGAACACACACACCAGTCCTCATCGAGGGATCAGGAGTGGAATGGGTGAGCAGTTTCAAGTTCCTGGGTGTTGACATCTCTGAAGATCTATCCTGGACCAACATATTGATGCAGTTACAAAGAAGGCACGACAGCAGCCTGTCGCTGGGAGTTTGAGGAGACTTGGAATGTAATAGAGTTACAGAAAAGAACAGCACAGAAACAAGCCTTTCAGCCCATCTAGTCCATGCTGAACAATTTAAAGTGCCTACCCCTACAAGGACAATAGCCCTCCATTCCACTATCATCCATGCACCTATCCAAACTTCTCTTAAGTGTTGAAACTGAGCTTGCATGCACCACTTGTGCTGGCAGCTCATTCCACACTCTCACTGCCCTCTGAGTGAAAAAGGTTCCCTTCTTGCTTACCTAAAACATTTCAACTGTCACCCTCAACCTATGGTCCCACCTAACCTCAGTGGAAAAAGCCTGCATCCATTTACCCTATCTGTACCACTCATAATTTGGCATAGCTTTACCAAATCTCCCCTCAATCTTCTTCATTCAGAGGAATAAAGTCCTAACCAATTAAAAAGTTCTTTATAACTCAGCTCCTCCAGTCCCGGCGACATCCTTGTAAATTTTCTCTGCTCTCTTTCAACCTTATTTATATCTTTCCCGTAGGTTGGTGACCAAAACTGCACACAATACTCCAAATGAGGCCTCACCGACACCTTATACAACTTCAACATAGCATCCATCTCCTGTACTCAGTACGTTGATTTATGAAGGCCAATGTGCCAAAAACTTTCTTTACAACCTTTTCTACCTGTCCTGCCACTTTCTTTGAATTATGGACCCGTATTCCCAAATCCTCTGTTCTACCACACTCCTCGGTGCCCGAACATTCAGTGTGTAAGACCTGCCCTGGCTGGTCTGACCAAAGAGCAACACCTCACACTTGTCTGCGTTACATTCCATCTGCCGCGATCCAGCTGCAACTTCAGATAGTCTTCCTCACTGTCCACTACACCCCCAATCTCCGTGTCATCTGCAAATTTGCTGATCCAGTTAGCCACATGACCATCCAGATTGTTGATATCAACGGCAAGCAACAATGAACCCAGCACCGATCGCTGCGGTACTCCACTAGCCACCGGCCTCCAGTCAGAGAGGAGACCATCGATCACCACTCCGCTTCTCCCACAAAACCAATGTCTAGTCCAATTTACTACCCCACCTTGAATACCAAGTGACCAACCTTCCATGTGAGAACTTGTCAGATGCTTTGCTAACATCCATGTAAACAACATCCACTCCCTTGTCTTCATCAATATTCCTGGTAACTTCCTTAAAAAATATCATTAAGTTTGGTTAGACATGACCTACCATACACAAAGCCATGCTGACTATGTCCAATCAGTCCCTGTCTATTCAAATACTCATATACATGGTCCCTTAGAATACCTTCCAATAACTTTCCCACTGCTGATATCAGTCTCACCAATCCATAATTTCCTGGTTTATGTTTGGAGCCTTTCTTAAACAGCGGAACAACGTTACTATCCTCCAATCTTCTGGTACCCCTCCTGTCGCTACAGCTGATTTAAATTTCTCTACTAGGGTTCCTGCAACTTCTGAACTTGCCTCCCCACAGGGTCCGAGGAAACATCTCACTAGACCTTTGGGATTTATCCACCCTAATTTGCCTCAAGACAGCAAATGTCTCCTCCTCTGAAATCTGTATTGGGTCCATGAACTTGCTGCTGCTTTGCTTCGCTTAGAGTCGATATATGTGTCCATTTCTCAAGTAAATACAGATGCAAAAAACGTGCATTTAAGGTCTCCCCCCCCATCTCTTTTGGCTCTGAAGATAGATTACCATTCTGATCTTCCAACTTTGTCTCTAGCAATCCTTTTGCTCTTGAAATCTCTCTAGAATCCTTTGGGATTTTCCTTCACCTTGTCTGCTGGAGAAACCTCATGCCTTCTTTTAGACCTCCTGATTCCTTTAAGTGTTCTCTTGCGTTTCTTATACTCCATTAGCACCTCGTTTGCTCCCTATACCTCCCTATATGCACCTCATTTTTTATGTTAACCAGGACTTCAATATTTCTTGAAAAGCAAGGTTCCCTAAACATGTTATCTTTACCTTTTATTCTAACAGGCACATACAAACTTCGAGCTCTCAAAATTTTTACTTTTGATGGCCTCCCACTTACCAAGTCCACCTTTGCCAGAAAACAGCCCGTCCCAATCCACACTTGCCAGATCCTTTCTAATACCATCAGATTTGGCCTTTCCCCAATTTAGAACCTCAACCTGCAGACCAGACCTACATTCTTCCATATTTACTTTAAAAAGTACTGGCATTATGATCACCAGATGCAAAATGTTTCCTTACATACATTTCTGTCACCTGCCCTTTCTCATTCCCCAACAGGAAATTAGTATCACACTTTCTCTTGTTGGGACTTCTATGCACTGATTAAGGAAACTTTCCTGAACACAGTTGACAAACTCTGTCCCATCTACTTTTGCAATGTCACCAAAGATTCTCACAAATTTCTACAGATGGACTGCGGAGAGCATTCTAACAGGCTGCATCACCATCTGGTATGGAGGGGCCGCTGCTCAGGATCAGAAAAACCTGCAGAAAGTTGTAAAACTCAGCCAGCTCCATCGTGGGCAACAGCCTCCCCAGGCATCGAGGGCATCTTCAAAAGGCAATGCCTCAAAATGCAGCATCAATCTTTAAGGACCCCCACCACCCAGGACATGCCCTCTTCTCATTGCTGGCATCAAGGAGGAGGTACAAGAGCATGAAGACACATACCTAATGTTTTAGGAACAGCTCCTTCCCCTCCACCACCAAATTTCTGAATGGACAGTGAACCCGTGAACACTACCTCAAGATTTCCTTTTTTTGCTCAGTTTTGTACTACTTAATTATTTTTATAGATGCAGTCTTTCTTATTGTAACTTATTGTAACTCAGTTTTTTTTTAATGTTTTAGGCTCTACTGCTGCTGCAATACATCTTTTGCGACATTTGCCAGTGATATTAAATCTGATTCGGATATCTTGGTACTGATTATTACTAATATTAGTAATCTGTACAGTCAGTGAATCGGTTCACCACTTCCACAGGCATTTTCTGTACCTCACATAGTAGACCTCCTCCACAGCCAACGTCTAGAATCCGGAAACCATCAAGGGGGTATCCCAAATGTGTTTTCTCACTGTACATTAATAATCTGTCTCTAGAAAGAAATTTAAAAAAAAAACAAAAATCAACCATCTTTCTCCAGAAAGCAGCTTCAGAATACAACAATGTGAAAAATAAAACTGTATCTTAAGTCTGCGGTTTCAAATTCTGACTGCATATTTGTTATGGTGATATGTCCATATTCAGAAGTTATAAATTTGCCAGTGATAATCAATAATTGATCACATTGAAGCAAAAATAAAAAGTTTATGGAGGGGAATAAATGGTTGATGTTTTGGGTTCAGACCCTGGAAAGGCGGTGGGGGGAGGGGGCTGAGGAAGTACTAGCTGCCGGGTGTTGGTGAGAGCAGATGAGGGGGTAAGGTGGGTAGATGACGTGTGAAGTTGGGAGGTGGGAGGAGTAAAGGCTTGAAGAGGGAACCTAATGGGAGAAAGGGAAGGAGGAGGGGCACCAGAGGAAGCTGATGGGCAGGTGAGGAAAAGAGTAGGGATAAGAGGGGAGCAAGAATGGGGGAAATGGAAAAAAGAAAGAAGGGGGAAGGGGAGAAATAACCAGAAGTTGGACTACTTGATCTGGTTGGAGGCTACCCAGACAGAATATGAGGTGTTGTTCCTCCAACCTGAGTGTGGCCTCATCGTGGAAGCACAGCAGGCAAGTCGGAATGGGACCAGGAAGCAGAATTGAAACGGACAACCCAGGAAGGACACGTGTGTGTGACAGGGAGTCTGGGTGAGCCAAGCAATTCCCACATTTACAAGCAGCACAAGCTGTTGAACAGGAAGGCGATCGTACCGGATAAAAGGGACGCGGAGGTCATTCAATGAATGTAGAGCAGCAAATTCTCCATTTCTGTCCCACCATTTTTGTGACAAGGCCTGAAACTTCTTCATTTCGCCAGGTTCCACAGTGGTCTTTGACGCGCTGTACATCCTAGTAAGGCAAAGAAGCAACACCTCAGACCTTCTTCAGATCTAACATGGTTTCCCTATCAAGACGATAGAAGTTCAAGATTCAAGATTTAATGTCATTTTCTGTACACAAGCGTAAAGGAGAATGAAGTAATTGTTATTCCGGATCCAATTCAGCACAAAACAAAATCACCATAAAGAACACAATAATAAAGAAAAGACACTATAAACATAAATACATTTAATAGCTGTTATACATAGATTGATTTAATGTCCATTAAGTGGTGCTAGGCACAGGACCGTCTGAACGTAAGGTCCAACAGGGAATGATAAAGTAGTGGTGGGTGGAGGTGTTGTTTTTGAGTCAGGTGGTCCTGGTCTAGATGCTACATAGCCTCCTCCCAGACGGAAGAGGGACAAACAGTCCACGACCAGGGTAGGTGGAATCCTTTATCAAGTTACTGGCCCTTTTCCAGCACCTTTCTGTATATATGACCTTTTTAGCGGGAGGCTGCCGCAGGTGTAACTTCCTGTTGTCAAATCTGAACTGGTAAATAGTTCTGACCTCATAGAGGCATATAAGATGATGAGAGGCACTGATCATGTGGATAGTCAGAGGCTTTTACCCCGGGCTGAAATGGTTGCCACAAGAGGACACAGGTTTAAGGTGCTGGAGAGTAGGTACAGAGGAGATGTCAGGGGTAAGTTTTTTTTACGCAGAGAATGGTGAGTGCGTGGAATGGGCTGCCGGCAACGGTGGTGGAGGTGAATACGATAGGGTCTTTTAAGAGACTTTTGGATAGGTACATGGAGCTTAGAAAAATAGAGGGCTATGGGGAAGCCTAGTAATTTCTAAGGTAAGGGCAAGTTTGGCACAACTTTGTGGACCGAAGGGCCTGTATTGTGCTGTAGGTTTTCTGTTTCTAAATAGGTTTATTATTGTCACATGCATGAGGTACAATGAAAGACTTGTTTTGCATATCATCCGTGCAGATCTATTCATGACACAGTGCGGCGAGGTAGAGCAAAATAAAAGAACAACGCAGAATAAAGTGTAACAGCTACAGAAAAAGTGCAGTGCAGGCAGACAGTAAAGTATAAGCTTCTAACAAGGGAGATTCTAAAAGATCAGTCCATACACCAGTATGTCAAGGGAAAATTAAAACAGAATTCGCAATAAACTCACAGTTACAGAGAAAGTGCAGGCAGGTACAATAAAGTACAAGGTACATCAAGAGCTCTTCAGCTTAGTCCTCTGCAGAATTGACAGGAGCTTACCACAGCGAAAGGTGAAATGATATTTCTCATGGAGAATAACATTTTGATTCACAAAGTACTTCGATTTTGGGGATGATGTAATAATTGTGAACAAAATGCTTGCCTGATAACCAATGAGGAATTAATATAGGCAGGCACCTCAATATACGACAGGCCTCCTCCCCCATCTCAGCCTCTGGAGTTATCAGAACAGGAGTACGCATGCACGTTGGTTCCTTGGAATCCATTAGCCAAATTAGATGACCAGGGCGAGCAGGTAGGATATTGATGCTACGTCACTGGCCTGCCTCTCAGCAAAATGTCATCATGGTCACTAATGCTTGCAGCCTTTGAAATGTTTCAAAACAAAAACAATCTATAACTACTTCTGTGTGGTCGTGTCAGGGCCTGGTGTGGATCACAAGAGGCTGTGTAGGGTTAGAGACTCAGCCAGCACCATCCCAGGCATCAGCCTCCCCAGCATCGAGGATCACGGAATTAAGGGAAGAAGGCAGAGTAAGGAGGGAAGGTTGTGGACAGAGGAGGGGAAAAGTAGAGGTGAGGGACTACCAGAATGGGGGGGGGGGCAGAAATAAAGGGCAAACAAAGGGGAGAGACTACCACAAGGCCCGGACACCATTCCCACACTGATATCTCTATCCTTGCCCTCTTGTACTGCCATGCTGAAGCCAAACGCAGGTCGGAGGAGGAACACCTCGACTGCTTCTGGGTGGCCTCCAACCTGACGCACGAACATTGATTCCTCTCCACTCCCCTCTGTAATCCCTACCGTCCTCGTTTCTCCCTCATTCTGGTGGGGTCTCACCTCATGATGTCCCTCCTCCTTCCCTTTCTCCCAAGATCCATTCTCCTCTCCGAGCAGATTCCTGCCTCTTCCAGCTCCCCGCATCATCGCCAACCACCTACCATCCCCCTCACCTATCACCTGCCAGCTTGTACTAAAACACCCCCCCCACCCACCAATCTACCTTCTTCACCCCTTCCTTTCGAATCCCAATGAAAGGTCTCAGGCAAAACGTCGAATTTTTATTTCTTACCTTAGATGCTGCCAGACCTGATGATGTGTGTGTGTGTGTGTGTGTGTGGGGGGGGGGGGGTGATTGTGTGGGGGTGTCTGTGTGTGTGGGGGTGGGGTGTGTGATTGTGTGTGTGGGGGGTTGTGGGGTGTGTGTGTGGGGGTGTGAGTGTGGGGGGTGTGGATGTGTGTGTGTGTGTGTCTGGGGGGGGTGTGAGTGTGTGTGTCTGTGTGTGGGGGAGGGTGTGAGTGTGTGTGTATGGGTGAGTGCGTGTGTGGTGTGTGAGTGTGTGTGTCTGTGTGTGGGGGGGTGTGAGTATGGGGGTATGTGTGTGTCTGTCTGGGGGGGTGTGAGTGTGTGTGTGGGGGGTGTGTGTCTGTCTGGGGGGGTGTGAGTGTGTGTGTGGTGTGTGTGTCTGGGGGGGTGAGTGCGTGTGTGGTGTGTGTGTCTGTGTGTGGGGGGTGTGAGTATGGGGGTATGTGTGTGTGTGGGGGGGGTGTGAGTGTGTGTGTGGGGTGTGTGTGTGTATGTCTGGGGGGGTGAGTGTGTGTATGGGGGTATGTGTGTGGGGGGGTGTGAGTATGGGGGTATGTGTGTGTGTGTGGGGGGGGTGTGAGTGTGTGTGTGGGGTGTGTGTGTATGTCGGGGGGGTGAGTGTGTGTATGGGGGTATGTGTGTGGGGGTGTGTGAGTATGGGGGTATGTGTGTGTGTGGGGGGGGTGTGAGTGTGTGTGTGGGGTGTATGTGTATGTCTGGGGGGGTGAGTGTGTGTATGGGGGTATGTGTGTGGGGGGGTGTGAGTATGGGGGTATGTGTGTGTGTGTGGGTTGTTCTGGATTTCCAGCATCTGCAGAATCCTTTGTGTCTCTAAGCTCCTTACCACATTTTCTTTCCCCAGTAAGTTCAGAGTTTATACTTCTCACTGCAGTCGCCACCCAAAGACCTAATGTACCCGTTGCAAGGCCGATTGCTCTTCGTAAAGGGCATTTGCTGCTGACTGAGCAGCTCCGGAGGGCGAGATGCCGCTGACAAACTGTTCGCCCCTGGGTCCCGGGAGGAGAGGAGCTTCTCACCGGACGCCGGAGCTGAGGCCGGCCGTGCGCCGCGCCTCCCCGAGCCGGAGCCCCGGACACCGAAGCAGCGCCCGCCGCACAGCCATCGCAGCGCAGCGCAGAGACCCGGCTCCGGAACCACAGCCACCGCCGCCGCCGCCGCCGCGGCTCCTCTCCGATTACAATCCGGCGGAGAAACTGGCAGCCGACAGCTCGGCCCCCGGACAGAAACCAGAATCGGGTTTAATCTCACTGGGGGGCGTCGGGAAATTCGCTGTTTTAGGTTTATTGGTTGACATTTGGTTTATATAACTTACAATGAGCAATATATATATATATATATATATATATATATATAACATTAATTTAAATAAGAAGTGCAAACAAGGTTCCTTAAGGTTACAGCCTGGGGTGGTAATGGGGACAAGCTCCCAGTAATGTTAAGTGCTCCCAATGGCGGGCGCCTCAAAGTCCGGCCCCTGGTCTTCACCTGTGGCTGAGCGACGAAACCCGGCGGAACCGTTCCTACCGACAGGTGAAGGGGCAAAGGCGGTTTTCTGGCGCCTCAAAACAAGCCGCTTCGGGCAGATGGGGCTCATTAGCCGTGGTTGGCAGCTCATCTGGGATTGGGAAACTCTGATCTCAAAGTCCCGCTGCCTTGCGGCTATACCCACCCATGGGGCAGGCTTCGGGAGTAGCAAACATCCGGAGCTGGAGTCCCTGAGGCTGAGTTCGACGCTGACTGGCAGCTCCTGTGACGCTGCTGGTACCAGACTGCTACATGGACAACCGCTCTCCATGTTGTCCTTGCATATCTAGACAGCTAGGACACAATAGCTCACTGATCAACTCTGACCGTCCGGAGGCCTCAGCAGTGCATAAAAGACCAAAAAAGTGAGGTTGTTCATTCTGAAATCTAATGGTAGAAGGGAAGGAGCTGTCATGAACATGTTCAGACTCCCCTACTCCTTGGTGGCAGTAATGAGAAGACAGAGGTCCTGAATAATGGATGTCTCCTTGTTGAGGCATTTCCTTTTGGAGGTGTCCTGGATGCTGGGGTCGGGAGTGTCCACGATAGAGCTGGCTGAGTTTGCAACTTTCCGCATCTTTTTTCCGACCCTGTGCAGTGGCCCCTCCATGCAAGACAATAATATAGCCTGTTAGAATGCTCTCCACAATGCATCTATAAAAAATAGCAATTCTTTGGAGACCTACAGTACAAATTCTCCTCAAACACCTAATAACATATAGCCACTGTCATGCCTTCGTTGTAGTTACATGAATACTCCATGTTGGGCCCAGGATAAATCCTCAGGGATCTGAAACTGCTCACTCTTTCCACCGCTCATTCCTCGATGAGGGCAGGTATGTGCTCTCCCCCGACTTCCCTTCCTGAAGTCCACGATCAATTTACTGACGCTGAGTGCAAGCTTGTTTTATTTCAACACCTCTCAACCAGCTGATCTATCTCGCTCCTGTACGCCTCCCCGTCACCATCCGAAATTCTGCCAACGACTGCCTGCAGGTGGTGCCTGGCCGCAGTGGGGGGTGGAACGGGAGCAGGGCAGCGGGTTGGGCACGCTAAGCGGCTGCGGATGCTGGAAACATTGAGCAGTGCACGGGAGATTCTGCAGGAATGGCCACCCTGGTCCCTCTTCAGTTCCTCTCTCCACCACGTTTCAGCCAATAGAAACACAGTAAAACTCCCTGCAGTATTTTGTGTTTCCCCTCCACAGATGCTGCCAGAGTAGCTGAGTTCCTCCAGTGTTTCAAAGTTCAAAGTGAATGTATTATCGAAGTACATACATCTTACCATATACAACCCTGAGACTCACTTCCCTGCAGGCATTCACAGGAGAATAAAGCAGTGCACTAGAATCAATGAAAAACTATACATAAAGACTGACAAACAACCCAAGTTCAAAGTGCATTTATTATCAGAGTATGTATACTTATACAACCTTGAGATTTATCTCCCTACAGGCTGCCAAAACAAAAAGAATCCCATTAAAAGAAGACGGATTTCGACTAAGCGACAAATTATTAAAATTCGTAAACAAGACGGTAATTTAACTACTGATTATAAAGAAATCAATAACACTTTTCAAGATTTTTATAAATCTTTATATCAATCAGAATTTGACGGTGACCGGTTTACGATGGATAATTTTTTTAATAACTTGAATATTCCTAAACTGATAGATGAAGATTGTAGCTTGCTTGATGCTCCTATTTCTATGGATGAAATAAGAGAGGCTATCTCATCAATGAATTCAGGGAAAGCTCCTGGTCCTGATGGTTTTATTGTAGAATTTTTTAAAACTTTTTCTTTATTGCTTTCTCCTTGGTTATGTGAAATCTTTAATGATGCGTTTGTTAAGAAGAGACTACCTCAATCGTTTTATGAAGCTACTATCTCTCTAATTCTTAAAAAAGATAAAGATCCTACTTTATGTGCATCTTATCGCCCTATATCATTATTAAATGTAGACTCTAAGATTCTTACAAAAATTTTAGCCATTAGATTAGAAAAGGTATTACCACAGATTATTTCAGAAGATCAAACTGGTTTTATTAGGAATCGGTATTCCTTTTTTAATATTAGAAAATTGATTAACATAATTTATACTTCATCACCTACAACCCCAGAATGTGTTATCTCATTAGATGCTGAAAAAGCCTTTGATAGAGTTGAATGGACATATTTATTTAATGCATTGAGAAACTTTAATTTTAGTCCTAATTTTATATCATGGATTAAATTAATATATTATAAACCTGTTGCTTCTGTTCTTACAAATAATTATAGATCCTCTTTTTTTCAATTATCTCGTGGTACGAGACAAGGTTGTCCTTTAAGTCCTTTATTATTTAATATTGCATTAGAACCTTTAGCTATTGCTATTCGTGAGTCTCCTAATATTTTCGGTATTATCCGTAATGAGAAGTTATACAAATTATCGCTTTATGCTGATGATTTGTTGTTATATATTTCTAATCCTAGTAGGTCTATTCCTGCTATTTTATCCTTGTTGGCTCAATTTGGTAGCTTTTCTGGTTATAAGCTAAACTTAGATAAGAGTGAGTTATTCCCTTTAAACGCGCAAACCTTATTGAGTGATAGGATGCCATTTAAAGTTGTTACTGATAACTTTATTTATTTAGGTATAAAAATCACTAAGAAATATAAAGATTTATTTGGACTGAATTTTTTACCTATGCTTTATCAAATTCAACAACTTACTACAAGATGGTCTCCCTTATTTTTATCATTAGTTGGTCGGATTAATGCTATTAAAATGATGATTTTACCGAAATTTTTATATTTATTCCAAGCTTTACCAATTTTTATTCCTAAATCTTTTTTTGATAATATTGATTCAAAAATTTCCTCATTTGTGTGGCAAAATAAAAATCCTAGGTTAAGCAAAAGGCAATTACAAAAGTCTAAAAAAGATGGTGGTCTAGCTTTACCTAACTTTAGATTTTATTATTGGGCGAATAATATTCGTAACCTAATGTACTGGAAACTAGATTTGGATTCACCTGTGTGCCCACAGTGGGTAAATTTGGAATGTAGTGAGGTTAAGGGATATTCTATATTTTCCGTTCTTGGTTCTTTTCTTCCTATTGATTTAGCCAAATTCAATAAACAGATATCTAACCCTGTTGTTAAACATACACTACGAATTTGGTTTCAATTTCGCAAATTCTTTAATCTGAAAAACTTTGTTCTGGACAGTCCTATTTTATGTAATTTTTTTTTTAAACCTTCACTGACAGATCAAGCTTTTAGTATATGGAAAAGGAAAGGTATAAAATGTTTTCGTGATCTTTTTTTTGAAGGTACTTTGATGTCTTTTGATCAACTTTCCAACAAATTTGAATTACCTAAATCTAATTTTTTTAGATACTTACAAATTAGAAATTTCTTACATAAAATTCTTCCATCTTTTCCTAATTCAACTCCATCGGATTTTTCAGATTTGATTTTTACTTTTAATCCTTGTCAGAAGGGATTAGTAGCTTTTATTTATAACATGATTATGAAGATACAGCCAGAAATATCGGATAGAATTAGACAAGAATGGGAAAAAGAACTTCGATGTAATATATCAACAGATAAATGGGAAAAAATTTTACAAATGGTTAATTCCTCTTCTATTTGTGCTAAACATGCTTTAATACAATTTAAAATTGTACATAGAGCTTATATGTCTAAAGATAAGCTTGCCCGATTTTACTCGCATATCAATCCTCAATGTGACAGATGTCACTTAGAAGTGGCTTCATTGACTCACATGTTTTGGGCATGTCCCACTTTACATAACTATTGGAAGGACATTTTTGATGTCATTTCCTCAGTATGGAATATCGATTTACAACCCCATTTTATTACTGCAATTTTCGGTATACCAAATGAAGATGGCAATCAGCTTTCCCCTTCAATCAGACGAATGATTGCCTTTGTAACATTAATTGCCAGAAGGTCTATATTACAAAACTGGAAAGAAGTAAATCCTCCTACTACATTTCAGTGGTTCTCCCAAACTATTTCTTATCTGAGTTTGGAAAAAATTAGAAGCACTATCTTTGATTCTTCAATTAAATTTGAAGAAACCTGGGGACCATTTATTCGACACTTTCATATGAATTAATTTGGCCTATTTCAGATCCTTCTCTCTACTTATCCTTGTTCAGGTATGGAGTTCCGGAGTTCTTTTCTTGACACCTTCATATATTTATAAAGTGCTATTATTGCCCATGTTAGTTTAGTTTAGTATTTTTTTCAATATATATTTTTTCTCATATATAATTTCAATTTTTTTTTCTTTTTTGATGATTATTTTTGTTTTTTTTCATATATATTTATATAGACTTGATTGATTTATGTACCTTTTGTTGATTGATGTTTAATAGGATATTAGTATCCTATTACTAATGTAATCTCAAGTTTATTGAATTTGTAATCTATTCATTATTATGTGTTGTTTTTTTTTCTTATATATGAAATTTAATAAAAAGATTGAAAAAGAAAAAGAAAAGAAGACGGTCAAACACCCCATGTGCAGGGGGGAAAAAATCAAATCGTGCAAACAATGACATTCAGAACTGATGTCCAGGAACGTAAGTCCACAGCCAGTAAGCCGGTCATCACTGCAGACCATCCAATGGCCCGTGGGTTGCAGGCTACGGGCTCAGTTCACCGCAGAGAAGAGTGGACCTCTCAGATCAGCGAGCTTGTCGCGACCCTCACCTCACCTTCTCAATCTGACCTGGTGCTTACCTCGGGACATTCCTCAGTCTCAGACCCAGGCCCCGCTGCTTCAATGTGCTCTCGGGCCCAGGCCTTGATTTGGGCCCTTGGCCCGGCACTTAAATCAACCAAACAGTGGGTCATTCCTCAGTCTCAGACCCAGGCCCCGCTGCTTCAATGTGCTCTCGGGCCCAGGCCTTGATTTGGGCCCTTGGCCCGGCACTTAAATCAACCAAACAGTGGGTCATTCCTCGCTCTCGGGTTCGGGCCTGGGCCTCACAGCCTCAATTTGGCTCGTACCCACTAAGCCACAACCATCCTCCACCTTCGAGACTGCAGTTCACGCCACAGAAGTTGCAGTTCATACAGGCGATTCAAAAGCTCAACTCCGAAAGGGAAGTGACAGGCTATGGACTGCAGTGATCGTACCTGGCAAAAAGGGAGATGAATACAGTCATTTACAGTATCGTTTGTTTGGTTTGCTACCAGCAAGTTGTCGCTGTGCTTCAGCAGCACCGTCTTGAAAGGGAATGTGCAAAAGAAGACAAGCCGTGCTTAACCGCAGGGAACGTGAGTTGTAGAGTCCATAGGTTGTGGAATCAGTTTGTAGTTTTACTTAGAGATGTAGCCTGGAGCAGGTCTGTCCAGCCCACCGTGTCACGCCGACCAGCAATTCACCAATTTAACCCTAGCCTAATCACAGGACAATTTACAATGACCAATTAACCTGCTAACCAGTGCGTCTTTGGACTGTGGGAGGAAACCGGAGCACCCGGAGGAGACCACACAGTCACAGGAAGAAACTACAAAGAGAAGATGCCGAAATTGAACTCTGATCTCCGCGCTGTAATCGTGTCGCGCCACCCGCTACGTTTAGCACTGAGGTGAGTGGTGTTAAAAAAACAATTATAACTGGATAAGCAGTTAAATATCATCGAATACAAAATAAAATTTGTTTTTTTCTTGCAGAGGTGGGGGAGGACCAAGGGAATGTGTGCAATCGGGCGAAGAGCAGAGTTGATGGAAGAGATTCTGCAGATGCAGGAAATCTTCAGGTTTCATTATCATTCAACCCTGCGTGAATGTAGCTAAATGAAGCAGCATTCCTCTAAGGTGCAAAACACCAGCGGCAAAGAGCACACTGAACTTTGCACGAATAGCACATATGGTTAACAGTTCAGGAGAAAACATACAGTCACAGTGAGAGAAAAAAACCCCCAAGTCCCGGAGTTGTCCCGGTTCTTCCAGAGCGAACACCAGAGGGCAGCACCAAGATAACACGTACAAGTGAAAACCTGTCGGTGCTGGAGATCCGAGAAACGCCCACGAAATGCTGGAGGAACTCAGCTGGTCAAGCGTCATCTTTAGGGGAAAATGCTTTCATTTCAGGCCAGCAGCATCCATGTCGATATTTCTGGCACTTCCCAGCACAGTGTATCAGTAAATATTTATAGGGCATCGCAGTTCAAGACTAAATAATTGTATAATGAATTTTGTTGGTCAGCGCAAGTTCAGGTATTATATACTGTATGAGATTATTATTTATTTTACTTCAAAGTAAGTATTACAGGGAAGCATCTCTTAAGTAAGAATGTTTTTGATCATTTGCAATTCGTGAGTTGTGAGTTAATTGCTTACTTTTTTATTGATTGCATGGTTTTTTTTTGCACATTGGGTGTTGGTCAGCATTTGTTGTAATGGGTTATTTCTGGATTCTATTGATTGATTTTTGATTTTCTTTTGTGATTACTAGAGTGAGTAGTTTACATTATAACTTTTCATGCCAACCTTGTAGTTCAAAGTACTTTACAATGGGATAAAGTGCAAACATGACTTAAAAGACAAAAACGTGTTAGTTAAAAGCAAAGTAAAATTAAATAGGTTTTGAGCTCATGTTCAAAAGTGTCAGCTGAGTCTGCATGCGTTATGGTTTTGGGGATTGAGTTGACACTTTAGCAGAGTAGTTCAGAAAAGCTGATTTACCAAATATCTTTCGAGGGGGACTGCTTAATTTTAAGAGACCTGAGAGCTCAAGCGGGATTATAAAACAAAAATGATGCAGTGGTGCACTTCGGGCCCAGACCATTAAAAGTTTTAAAAACAAGTAAGAAAACTTTGAAATCGATTCTAAAAGATACAGGAAGCCAGTGCAGGACAGGAGTGATATGCTCCTTCATAGTAGTTTTAGTTAGAAGTCAAGCAGCGGCATTCTGAATGAGTTGATGTTTGCCAATAGATTGCATTGGAAGGCCAGTGAAAAGTGCACTGCAGTAATCTAGCCTATTCGATATAAGGATGTGAGTTAGTTCTTCAGTATCACATAAAAATAGTTCCGTCAAATTTGAAGAGTAGTCCTAATGGAGCAGATATTTACTTAGAACTTTTTTGGAAGAGCAGTTAATGAGCAGTCTGTCTCGAGCTCAGAAACTCAGATTATTCAATTCAAATCGCATAGGGTTTGAGTCGCTCTGTGACTGCATTCAAAGGCAACTGAAAACAATCACAAGATTAAATAAGGAAGAAATATGATCTAAGTGACTGTTGAATGATTGTTGGTGCTAGATGGGGTGGGTTGAGTATTTCATAAGCTGATTGGGGATTTTCACACACAAGAGTTCTCTAGAATGTACAGAGAATGGTGTGAAAAGCAAAACACATCCGGTGAGTAGCAGTTCTGTGCACAAAAATACCTGGTTAATGAATGGCCAGACTGGTACTGTGGTGAACTACATATACCTGTGTGGACACGCCCCCTGCTGACTGCTCCTGTGACCCCTCCCACAGACCCCGGTATAAAGGCAATTGAGGCCTGAGCCCGGCCCTCGGTCTCCAGGATGTAGTATGGTGGTCAACTACTGCTTGTTCTTAATTCCAGTCAATAATATCTCGCCTTCAGGTCTCAGAGAGAGTTATTGATGGTGCGTCAGGTACCAGCTGACAGGAAGGTGGCAATAACTATGTGTTACAACAGTGGTGTGCAGAAGAGCATCTCTGAATGCACTTGCTGAACCTTGAAGAAGATAAACTACAGAAGCAGTAGACCATGTCTATACACTCAGTGGGCACTTTATTATGTACAGGAGGTACCTACTAAAGTGACTATTGAATGTATGTGTATATATATATTTTTTCAAAATTAAATAATATGTTTTGAACATGAATGAACAAAAAGTAAAATATCAGTCAGTCAACTCAAGCTTTCCATTCTGTAGATCGGGATTGAGTTCAAGAGCCGAGAGGTAAGGTTGCAGCTATAAAGGGACACTGGTCAGACCCCACTTGGAGTACTGTGCTCAGTTCTGGTCCACAGGAAGGATGTGGAAACTATAGAAAGGGTGCAGAGGAGATTTACAAAGATGTTGCCTGGATTGGGGAGCATGCCTCATGAGAATTGGTTGAATGAACTTGGCCTTTTCTCCTTGGAGCAACAGAGGTTGAGAGGTGACCTGATAGAGGTGTATAAGATAATGAGAGGCTTTGATTGTGTGCATAATCAGAGGCTTTTTCCCAGGGCTGAAATGGCTGCCACAAGAGGGCACAGGTTTAAGGTGCTTGGAAGTAGGTACAGAGGAGATGTCAGGGGTAAGATTTTTATGCAGAGTGGTAAGTGGTAATGGGCTGCTGGCGGCGGTGGTGGAGGCGGATACGTTAGGGTCTTTTAAGAGACTCCTGGACAGGTATATGGAGCTTAGAAAAATAGAGGGCTGTGGGTAACTCGAGGTAATTTCTAAAGTCGTCGTTCGGCACAGCATTGTGGGCCGAACGGCCTGTATTGTGCTGTAGCTTTTCTATGTTTCTGTCCTGAGGAGGCTGATGGGCCCACAATTTATTAACCTGTACATGTTTGGAATGTGGGAGGAAACCCATGTGGTCAAGGGGAGAACGTAGCAGCTCCTTTACAGACAGCGGTGGGAGCTGAACCCTGATCTTACAGCTGGGGTACACTAACACCTAGGCTGCTGGGCCATCCCGATGGATCGCCTGGCATTTGCAACAGTTCAGAGGAATGAAAGAAAATTTTACCAAAACATAACAATGTTCTTACAGGCCTGATAGGTTTCTGCTGGCTGAATTCTAGAATTAGTCACAGTTTCAGGATAAGAAAATCATTTAGTATTGAAATGAATCAATTCTTCTCAGACACATAGGATGGTGAAACTGGAATACTCTAGCACAGAGGGCTGTGGAGGTTCAGAGTTAAAGCAGAGATTGGTAGATCACTCTTGGGTTGGAGGAGCAACACCTCATACTACATAAAAACATACAGCTCAATACAGGCCCTTCGGCCCACAAAGCTGTGCCGAACATGTCCCTACCTTAGAACTACCTAGGCTTTACCAATAGCCCTCTTTTTCTAAGCTCCATGTGGCCATCAAGGAGTCTCTTAAAAAACCGTATCGTATCGACCACCACCACTGCCAGCAGCCCATTCCACGCACTCACCACTCTGCGTAAAAAAACTTACTTCTGACATCTCCTCTGTACATCTCCATCCAAGCAGCTTAAAACTATGCCCTCTCGTGCTAGCCATTTCAGCCTTGGGCCTCTGACTATCCACATGATCAATGCCTTTCATCATCTTATACACCTCTATCAGGCCACCTGTCATCCTCCGTCACTCCAAGGAGAAAAGGCCAAGTTCACTCAATCTATTCTCATAAAGCATGCTCCCCAATCCAGGCAACATCCTTGTAAATCTCCTCTGCACCCTTTCTATGGTTTCCACATCATTCTTGTAGTGAGGCGACCAGAACTGAGCACAGTACTCTTAAGTGGGGACTGACCAGGGTCCTATATAGCTGCAACATTATCTCTCAGCTCCTAAACTCAATCCCATGATTGATGAAGGCCAATGCACCGTATGCCTTCTTAACCACAGAGTCAACCTGCGTAGCAGCTTTGAGTGTCCTATGGACTTGGACAAGATCCCTCTGATCCTTACTATTAATGCCATCATATTTGACCTACTAAAATGAACCACCTCACACTTATTCGGGTTGAACTTTATCTGCCACTTCTAAGCCCAGTTTTGCATCTTGTCAATGTCCTGTTGTAACCTCTGACAGCCTTCCACACTATCAACAACACCTCCAACCTTTGTGTCATCAGCAAATTTACTAACCCATCCTCTCCACTTCCTCATCCAGGTCATTTATAAAAATCACAAAAGTCCCAGAACAGATCCCTTAGGCAGATGACTGGTCACCGGCTTACAAGCAGAATATGACCCATCTATAACCACTCTTTACCTTCTGTGGGCAAGCCAGTCTGGATCCAGAAAGCAATGTCCCCTTGGATCCCATGCCTCCTTACTTTCTCAGTAAGCCTTGCATGGGGTAACTTATCAAATGTCTTGCTGAAATCCATGTACACTACATCTACTGCTCTACCTTCATCAATGTCACATCCTCAAAAAATTCAATCAGGCTAGTTAGGCTCAACCTGCCTTTGACAAAGCTATGCTATTCCTAATCATATTACGCCTCTCCAAATGTTCATAAATCCTGCCTGTCAGGATCTTCTCCATCAACTTACCAACCACTGAGGTAAGACTCACTTGTCTATAATTTCCTGGGCTATCCCTACTCCAACCCCCCAGAACCTCTCCTGTCCCCATTGATGATGCAAAGATAATTGCCAGAGGCTCAGCAATCTCTTCCCTCGCTTCCCACAGTAGCCTGGGGCACATCCCATCTGGTCCCAGTGACTTATCTAACTTGAAGCTTTCCAAAAGCTCCAGCACATCCTCTTTCTTAATATCTACAGCCTGAAGCTTTTCAGTCCACTACAAGTCATCTCTACAATAACCAAGATCCTTTTCCGTAGTGAATACTGAAGCAAAGTATTCATTAAGTATCTTCGCTATTTCCTGCAGTTCCGTACACACTTTTCCACTGTCACACTTGGTAGACGGTGAAAATGTATTAACGTTTCCGGTTAAAAACTCAGTTTAACTTGCTGAATGTAAGCCTTAAGATCCACAAATTATACGTCGACCAACATGTAGACTACTCATGAAATTAGAAATTCACCCCTCCTCGTTTATTTACTGAGATACATTGAGGAAGGGGCCTTCCGGCCACTCAGGCCATGCTGCCCAGCAACCCCCGATTTAACCCTAGTGCGACTATTTACTATGCCCAATTAATCTACCAACCGGTACATCTTTGGACTGCGATAGAAATCAGAGCATCCGGAGAAAACCCACGACAGACTGCTTCCAGACGATGTTGGAATCAAACTCTGCCATCCTAAGCTGTAATAGTGTTCTGCTAATCACTACGCTATTGTAGTGCTGCATAAAACAGAATTAAGGTTTACTGTTTCTGCCCAGCTATTATATGCTTGTTGAACGTCTCACCACCCGTGGCCTGAGCGTAACAGAACCTTGATTATTACTATGGAAGTACAACCGTGAGAACACAGGAACATGGAAGTTAGTTGAATAGAACTCTTGAAGAGTGGTGGCAACTGATGGTTGGTTCTGATTTGGTGGTTTGAGATGCTGCAATCGCTGGTCCATTTACTAGTTTTTTTTCATTATCAGTGGAAAGGATATAAAAGTAAAGTGGTTGGGGAGTTTGGAGCAGTTCTTTGAGGCCTCACCAATAGGCTTGTCGTGAACAATGTCAAGGATCGAGTGGGAGGTGTGCTGTAGAAAGGGACCTGCGCATGCCTAGCTAATGCTTGCCCTGCCCTGTTATAATAAACAGTTTTGTAGTTCTAAGTCGATAATTGGAGTGTGTATTTTTTCTTATCTGAGCCAGATCCGAGAAACTACCGTGTATTGGAAGAGCTGTTAAAAAGATTTCTGGACCCACCATCCTTCATGTTTCAGACCTGAAAAATATTTCTGCTTGAATGGTTAAACTGTACAGGTCCATGATGATTGTAAAGATATTTTATGACATCATATTCCATACTTGCTGGATTTCATTTGTAATTGTCCTTTTTTCATATGGAAAGTGCAATCTGATAGCCTTAATAATGTCTTACGACCAGTTAAAACATACACACAAATATTCTGAACAAAAATGTTTATTAAAATCTGTAGATTTACTGCTTGGATTTCAAATTAAAATCTTACATTTAATTCTGAATATTGATGTGAATATACTTGTTTGAGATTAGGTGTTGAGCATCAAGATGGATTATTTTGCTTTTTTTTGAAAAATAATACCAGATTATTAATAATTGTTTAATTCAGAAATGCAAATGTGCAGAACAAAATTGAAAATTTTTGAAAGGTTTGTACCTTTCCAGAAGAGTTTACATCTAATGAAAAATTCAAAGGGGCCTGAAATCAGTGACAATGCACAGATAAAATATATTTTACCCTTGCACCTCGCTGACAAGGATGGCTCAAGTTTCAATAATTTGTTGAATTCACCTTGTCCCAAAGTGTACTAAAACCAAAGAAACTGATGGTCTTTTTGAAATATTGCTTCATCTCACTGAATTCTGGAAACATTTGTTAATTATAACACACCTCCTACAATTATTATTTCAACCAGTCTGTACCTTGATACCAGAGTTTCATTCCATCAAAGGTTTCCCTGTAGGTTTTCTATTTAAATCAGAATATACCATGGAGAGCATTCTGACTGGTTGCATCACTGCCTAGTATGGAGGGAATCGGAAAAAGCTGCACTCATTCACCCCCCATCATGGGCACTAGCCTCCCCACCATCAAGGACAACTTCAAAAGGCGATGCCTCAAAGAGGTAGTATCATTAAGGACCCACACTATCCAGGACGTGCCTTCTTACTGCTACCATCAGGGAGGAGGTACATTGAACAGTTTAGGAACAGCTTCTTCCCTTCTGCACCAGATTTCTCAATGGTTTTTGAACACTCTCACTATTTTGGCTCTGTTTTTACACTACTTATTCAAATTTTTAACATATAGTGTTTTTATGGCAATTTATGGTATATTTTATGCATTGCACTGCACTGTTGCTGCAAAGCAACAAATTTCACAATGTATGTCACTGATTCCGACTAAACATCTAAGTCCCCAAGAAGCCTAAAGGATCTGGCAAACATATTGAAACACCAAATTTGATACTCTACTAACCTTTACTCCACTCTGTACACAGCAACTTCTTGGTGGCTCCACACCGCTTCCTTCCTACAAGTACAGCTACTTGTAATCCTTCTGCAGAAACGATTAACTTGCACAGAAGTCTCAATTTGTCCTACTAATCTATCAATGGCATTAAATAACATTTCACTGAAAAGCTGACATCCAAAAAGTGTGACTGCTGTGACTTGCAAGTCTGGTAGAAAGGATCTGAAGTTTGGTTATTTTCCTATTGAAAATGTATACAATTCTGACTATAAATTATTCCCTCAAGTTATTTTAAATGAGAACTCCACATTAATCTGTACCAGAGAAAATTTGAAGGAATTTAATATACAGCTTTAAACATATGCACAGATTACAGGTGGGAATTAATTAAAGACTGCAACCTGGTCTCAGAATCTAGATGACTCTTTTGTTTTTGTGTAGCCTTACAATGGACATTACGGCTTTGCGTTCAAGTGCTCTTCATTCAATCTCTTTCAGATTTTGATCCACATACCTTTTAAAACGCCATTAACATCAGCAGTAAACAGTGGGAAATGTTTTAACAAAACCAACCTGAAAAGTTTATTGACAGCCGACTACAGATTATATTAAAATGTTACAACTGAAAGCAAACTGTTTACAGTGTGAATAATCTCTGAAGAATGCAATACAAATAAAACCCTAAACAAGTACTGATCTATAGACAGCACTTGGAAAAAATTTACACCTATATACATATAAACACCTACACAGTTGTCATATATGCCTCTATAATGAGACAATCCTCCAAAACTCATGGAATTTCTGATCACAGCAAGGGTGCCGCAGCTTTCCCCCTTAATGCTTACGATTATGGGGTGTTCGCGACCTGCAGAAGAAATGAGAGAAAGAAATAAATTAATAAGAGACAAGATTCCACTTCATTCACTAGCTAGACTAATTAAAATTATAGTATTTCAACTTAAGCTTTTAATTGTAAATTTTATCTTTACATATTCATACATAAAAAAGACCAATATGTTCGTGCCTTTTAACATTACTGGCCTTAAAACTTTACAGATAAACGAAAGAAAATTGTATAAAATGTATACTACCTTGATCGTGATTTAGACTTGTGTTTGCGGCTTGCCTTCTTACCAGACCTTTGAGGTTTTTCCACTGATCTTGAGCGACTGCGTTTTGATTTCTTTGCCTTCTTCTCCCTGCTATCTGGAGAACGAGAGCTGCTCCTTGCACTAGATTCTGTGTCTGAGTGCTTTTTGACATCCTTTGCAGATCCCCTCTTGCTGGATTTGCTATCCTGCCTAGAGTACTGCTGCGGAAGTTTACTGCCCATACCTCCCGGGTACATCCGCTCTGATTCCCTCTTGCGCTTCAGCTTATTCTCATCCTGACTGCTCGACTTGCGGCCGTCATTATCTTCTTTCTGCTTATCCTTACTCTTCTGTTTTTCTTTCTTTCTGTCCTGTTCCTTTTCCCTATCCCTTTTCTTCTCCTCTCTCTTCTTAACCCTCTCTGCACTCCCACTCCTGACTTTTTTCCTGTCCCTGTCTTTACTGCTGCCCCTCTGCTTCACTCTGCCTCCACTACGGCTCCTGCGCCTTTCGGGACTCCTGCGTCTTTCTTTGCTCCTGCTGCGGCTGACACGCTTCGCATCGCTTTTGCTCCTGCTCCTGTGCCTTTCTCTGCTCCTTCTGCTGCGGGACACACTGCGGTGCCTATGCCGCTCTTTCTCCCAACTGCTCCTCCTAGGCTGCCCGTGGCTCCTGCTCCTCTCCCTCCTGTAACTCCGACTCCTGCTCCGGCGCCTGCTTTTATGGGACGGGGACCTGCTGTGGCTCCACTTTTTCTTTCTTTTAGGTGAAAGGGAATAATTTGAGCTACTGCTGCTCTCTGTGCTGGCACTGGAGCTCGAGCTTCTGGACCTGCTGCTGCTGCTACTGCCACTGCCACTGCTGCTGCTACTCACACTACTACTACTTGATGAACTTCGGTTTCTGGGGACCTTTTCCTTCAAACCTTTCTCACTAAAACCTTTGCCCACTTCTGAGCTGGGCTCGGTTTCACTGTGAGTTCTTTTCTTTTCAGGAATTGTCTCACAATCTCTTTCCTTCCCTTCCTGCTTTACTGCACCACCATGTTCTTTGCTCTGTTCTTTAGAATCCACCTCCCTGAAAACTTTGCCCTCCTGATGATGCTTTGTATCTGGGAAAAGAGGAAAATAAAATATAATTTTAATTTACAAAATATTCATTACTTTTCGAGAGTTAACATTTTCTCAACACAAACATTTGAAAAGTTATTCATAAATTTTAATGAGAAGACTGTACCTTAATTAACCTCAAAGAAATTTGAGACTGAGCACAGAATATAAGGTTAAACAAGTTACTGAAAACGAAATTACACTTTAGTGCAACACACACAAAATGCAGGAGGAACTTAGCAAACATTGGAGGGGTATAAATATTTTGGGCTGAGACCCTTCATCAGGACTTGGCTTAAAATGTCGATTGTTTATTCCCCTCTATAAATGTTAATTTGTGTACGTGTTACTCAAGACTTAAAGCATCTTGTGCTTCTGAGTTGCACCTTAATGCATTTCTTTATTTATTATTTACCATGGAATAGACCCTTCTGGCCCTTCAAGCCAAGCTGCCAGCAACCCTGATTTAACCCCAGCATAATCACAAGAGGTGATTATGAGGTGGTGATCTCTTAAGACTCACCCGGCAGTAGGCAAATGCAAACCACTGCTGTAACCTGCGGAATACATGATTTCCCAATACGTCAGTCTCAATAAAGGATCAAAACAACAACATTAATGACAAGTGTCGGGACAGAGTGGAGGGAAATCGTCCGCCAACTGGAAATTCCAGATGCGACCTAACAGTGATGACGATAATTACAAGACAAATTACAATGACCCACGAACCTCCTGACCAGTAAATCTTTGGACTGTGTAAGAAACCACAGCACAATGAGGAAACCACACGTTCAACAAGGAGGACACAGGAACTCCTTAGAGGATCTCGGGATTGAACTCTGAACTCAGATGTCCAAAGCTGTAATAGTATTGCATTAACTGCTACGATACTATAGTGCCCACAATAAAAGCCATGGGCCATTTTTGATCATGCATAATAACAACTATTTAATGAGCCCAAACAGACGTGCTAACATAGAACAGACAAACTTTTGACTCCATATTACTTGATCTGCACCACAGCCTTGGAAACTACATATGATATGCATTTTCCCATTATGTATGACTGAAGCCATGGATTGTTCAGAAGCCCTAGTTTCTTAGGGGAGGATTTACCCATGATGTAAGCAAACATGAAAACTGTTTTTTGTAAATTTGCAGCCAAAGAAACAGAACAAACCAACATTTTATAACCCTGGTGCAGCGGAATGAAACGTTCTGAAACTTACCCAGATTATCTGTAACAACTACCAAAGTTCAAATGTTCAAAGTCAAAAGTACATTTATTATCAAATTTTATGTATTATATACAACCTTCAGACACCTTACAAGCAGGCACGAAAAGAAATTGTACAAACAAAAGCAAGGAAAATAAGCGTGAGGTGGTTCATTTTGGTAGGTCAAATATGATGGCAGAATATAGTATTAATGGTAAGACTCTTGGCAGTGTGGAGGATCAGAGGGATCTTGGGTTCCGAGTCCATAGGACACTCAAAGCAGCTGCGCAGGTTGACTCTGTGGTTAAGAAGGCATACAGTGCATTGGCCTTCATCAATCATGGGATTGCATTTAAGAGCCGAGAGGTAACGTTGCAGCTATATAGGACCCTGATCAGACCCCACTTGGGAGTACTGTGCTCAGTTCTGGTCACCTCACTATAGAAAGGATGTGGAACCCATCCTGCAGAGATTTACAAGGATGTTGCCTGGATTGAGGAGTATGCCTTATGAAAACAGGTTCAGTGAACTCGGCCTTTTCTCTTTGGAGCGATGGAGGATGAGAGGTGACCTGATAGAGGTGTATAAGATAATGAGCAGCATTGATCATGTGGATAGTTAGAGGCTTTTTCCCAGGGCTGAAATGGCTGCCACGAGAGGGCACAGGTTTAAGGTGCTTGGAAGTAGGTACAGAGGAGATATCAGGGTTAAGTTTTTTATGCAAAGAGTGGTGAGTGCATGGAATGGGCTGCTGGCAACGGTGGTGGAGGCGGATACGATAGGGTCTTTTAAGAGACTTTTGGATAGGTACATGGAGCTTAGAAAAATAGAGGGCTATGGGTAACCCTAGTAATTTCTAAGGCAGCACAACTTTGTGGGCCGAAGGGCCTTTATTGTGCTGTAGGTTTTCTATGTTTCAAAGAACTGAGTTCACGAAGGAAAGTCCAGAGCCCAAAACCAATCATCACTGGAGCTGATCCAGCTGCCCATAAGTTGCAGGCTACAGCCTCAGTTCAGTGCAGAGTGACAAGTAAATCTCATGGAGCAGCTAGCTGAACCAGCCTGTCCCTTGACTTCTGCCCCAACACCCTGATCTTTGCAATCTGACCCAGCACCAAAAACATCCAACCTCGGGTCATTCCTCGCTCTTAGACTCAGGCTCTTGTTGGTTCACTACTGTTATGAATGTACCACAGCTCTGAGGGGCCAAAGGGTGCGGGATAGCCCCCTCCTTTGTGAGAATCGCAAGAGCATTATTGGGTTGGGTCAGAGGACGCAGGAAATGAGAGAAAGACACGCAGAATCCACAAGGGGTTTGGAATGTCCTGGCCCCTCAGCGATACAAAGCCATGGGAAACAGCCATTGTCTCTTGGAGACGGAATTGTGTATTGAGTACCGTACTATTTATTTGAAGCCCTCAGGGAATGAACCGAGGGGGCTGGCTGACAGATTGCATCACCCCAACCTGATTGACATTTACTACCCGGCGAGTTAAGATAAAAGGGGGGGCTGTAGGGTCAGCCCCTCAGACAAGACCAGAAGAAACACTAGCGATCCCGTAATAGCGGGAAGCCATTGGAAGGAAGCCACGTGCGTTCAGTTCCCTTGCCTGGGAGCTGGTGGCTGGTACCACGGAAAATAACTTGGAACTAACAACGGGGAACCAACTCCCCCGACGCAACGGATTGGCCTCATAAAAGTCCCGGGCAAGTTTAAAACAGTCTCTCTTAAACCCAAAAGGCTGCAGCTTGAAAGGACAGTGACTTTTATCTTTCCATCGGACAATACAATATCCCCTAGACAAACGGTAGAGCTATTGTTTAGCTGATGATTATTATTATACCCGCGTTTTTCGATTGAGTCTTGACGACGTATTTTATCTGAATGTCTGTATTAATCTTATTTTTGTGCCCCTTTATAAATAAAGACTTTTAAAAATAGTACCATCAGACTTCAACGGGCCTCTCTATCTTTGCTGGTAAGTGACCCAGTTACGGGGTTCGTAACACTACACTCTCGGGCCCCGGATCTCACCACCTCAATTCAGTCTTGCCTTGGTTCTGCCACATCGAAGAGACTCCAAGTCCATTCCAGCAATGATGCCAAACACTGGCTCAATCCACTCTCTTGGGCCCAGGCCCCAACACCTCAATTCAAAGTAAAACTGTCGGTAGATTTTCTCCCCCCAGTTTGTTTATTGTTTCCTTCTTTATATTTCGTACTGTAGCAATGCCAGGCAGGATAATTGAATGCTCATTTTGCAGGATGTGGGCAGGCAGGGATCTCCAGTGTCCCTGACGACTCCAGCTGCAGCTTTTGATACTCCGTGTTCAGGAGACGGAGCTGGAACGGGAGCTGGATAAATTCCGGCGGGTGGGGGGGGGGCGGGGGTGATAGATAGGACATATAGAGAGGTAGTTACACCCAAGGTGCAGAACACAGGAGACTTGGTGACATTTAGAAAGGGGAAAGGTATTAAAACAGCCAGCGCAGAGTACCCCCGTGGCCAACCCCCTCAAAAACAAGTATAACACTTTGGATAGTGTTGCAGGGAATGACCTACCAGAGGAAAGTCGCAATGGTCAAGTCTCCAGTACTGAGTCTCACTCTGTGACACAGAAGGGAAGGGGAAAGCAAAGGTGAGCTATGGTGATAGGGGATTCGTTAGTTAGTGGAACAGAAAAAAGATTTTTTCTGAGAAAATGAGATTCCTGGATGGCATGTTGCCTCCCGGGTGCTAAGATCTGGGACAGGTCGGATTGGATCCTCAGTATTCTTAAATGGGAGGGTGAGCAACCAACGTGATCCATGTATGTACCAATGACATAGCTAGGAAGAGTGACAAGGTTCTGTAAAGTGAGCTCAGGGAGTAAGGTTCTAGGTCAAAGGACAAGACCTCCAGGGTTATAATCTCAGGACTGTTACCTGCGCCATGTGCTAGTGAGGCCAGAATTAATAGGAAGATCAAACAGTTTAACATTTAGCTAAGCAGTTGTTGTAGAAGGGAGGTGTCAAATTTTTTGGGCTCCCTTCCAGGGAAGGTAGGACGTGTACCGAAGAGAAGGATTGCACCTGAACTGGAGGGGACCAATATCCTGGCAATAAGGTTTGATAGTGCTGCACGGGGGAAGGTGTGGCTGGACTAGAGTTGCAGGGAGATAGGAACCAGAGTGCCAAAACACATATTGGAGAGGTTGTGGATACAGCTGTCGTTAAGACCTCAGATAAAACCAGGAATCAAAAGGTTGAGTGTGGTGCAACTAATGTCCCTGAGCTGCGTAAATTTCAATGCAAGAAGTATTGTAGGAAAGGCAGATGAACCCAGGGTATGGATCAACACCTGGAATTATGAGACTTGGTTGCAGGAGGGGCAGGACTGGCAGCTCAATATTCTGATCTTCTGTTGTTTTAGACATGATAGAAGGGGAGGGATTAAAGGAAGAGGGATGGCATTACTATTAAGGGAAAATATCATGGCAGTGCTCTGCAGAACAGACTGGAGAACTGGTGTAGTAAGGTGTTATGGGTGGAACTGAAAAATAAGAAAGGTATGACCGTGTTATGGTACTATATTATAGATCACCCAACCATCTGCGGGATTTAGAGAAACAAATTTGTAGAGAGATCGCAGACTGTTGCGAGAAACAAAAGATTGTTATAGGAGATGATTTTAACTTTCCACATATTGACTGTGACTCCCAGTCTGTAAAAGGACTAGATGGGATAGAGATAGTCAAATGTGCTCAGGACAAAGTTTCCTTAACCAGCACATACAGATCTGCAATTAGAGAATGTGATCATAATGCCATTAGTTTTAAACTAAGTATGGAAAAGGATAGGTCTGGTCCGCAGGTTGAGATTCTAAAATGGAGAAAGGCCAATTTTGATAGTATCAAAAATGACTGGGGAACTGAATTAAACAGTGATTGGCACATATAGAAGAAGAATTTACCTTTTCAAAACTCACAACCAATCTTGTTCATTCTTTAGTGACAGGTTCTCTTTTTGTAGTAAAAATAAATTATAAATTCTACCAGTGGAACCTCTCACTAAAGGATTCAATTTCAAAATGTTATCCAACAAATCAGATTCTTGCAAATATGGAAACTTAAATATTGTTGTAAAAAATTTGTCTAACCTGAAGGTATTGCAGAAAGTGTGTATGAGCCAGAGAATATTTGTTAATTAACTCTTCAAAAGTCATCACAAAATAAATCTGTAAAAGAACGGATCCCTTTATTTCTCCATATGAGAAAAATGGGATCAGTTACTGAAGGTTTAAATAAAAAGTTTCAATATAAAGAATTAGACAATTTAAGTTCTTTAAAATTTTTAAAATTGCGAAACTGAAACCAAATCCGTAAGGACTGTTTAATAACAGGGTAAAGATTTAAATTTGGAATTTTAGAGAGCTGTAAAGGTAATGGAGCTCCTAATATTGAGGATCAAAATTGTTTAAAATTGTTCACCATTATTATTTAACAAAGGAGAGACTATTTAAAATATTTCCTAGTATAGACAACTACTGCAATAGGTGTAAAACTGAAGTAGCTACTTTGTCACATATGTTCTGGTCATGTTCTTCATTAAAATCGATTTGGAAATCTTTATTTTCTACAATTTCTAAAGCTCTGAAAATTAATTTACAACCTAATAGACTGACTGTTCTATTTGGAATAGTTCCGAATCATATTCGGGGTATTTCATCTTCAGATCAACATGTTACATTATTGGCAAGAAGGACTATTCGATTCAAAATGACTGGGGAAGGCTCTTTTCTGCCAAAGGAGTACTTGGTAAGTGACTGGCCTTCAAAATAGAAATTTTGAGAGTAGAAAGCTTGTAATTTTCTGTCAGAATAAAAGGTAGAACCTTAAGGAACCTTCATTTTCAAAAGATATTAAGGTCCTGGTTCAGGAAAAAATAGAGGTACATAGAAGTTATAGGCAGGTAGAAACAAATAAGACGCTTATGGAGTATAAGAAATGTAAGAGAACATTTAGAAAAATCAGGAGAGCTAAAAGGTGAAGGAGAATCCCAAGGGATTCGACAGATATTTTAACAGCAAAAGGATTGCAAGAGATTAAGTTGGTCTTCTGGAAGATTAGAATGGTAATCTATTTGTAAAGCCAAAGGAGATGGGGGAGATCTTAAATGGATTTTTTGCATCTGTACTTACTTGGAAAATGGACACATATATAGACTCTAAGTGAGGCAAAGCAGTAGCAAGTTCATGGACCCAATACAGATTACAGAGGAGGAGGCACTGGCTGTCTTGAGGCAAATTAGGGTGGATATATCCCAAAGTGTGATGTTTCCTCAGACCCTGTGGAAGGCAAGTGCAAGAATTGCAGGGGCCATAGCAGAGAAATTTAAATTAACCTTAGTGACAGTTGCGGTACTGGAGAATTGTTCTCGTGTTGTTCTGCTGTTTAAGAAAGGATCTAAAAATAAACTGGAAATTATAGGCCGATGAGCCTGACATCAGTATTGGCAAAGTTACTGAAAGGTATTCTAAGAGATGGGATATATGAGTACTTGGATAGACATGGACTAAATAGGGATAGTCGCATGGCTTCGTGAATGGTAGGACATGTCTAACCAATCTTATCCTGTTTTTCGAGGAAGTTACTAGGAAGGTTGATGAAGACAAGGCAGTGGATGCTGTCTACATGAACTTCAGCAAGGCACTTAACAAGGTCCTGCATAGAAGGTTGGTCACAAAGGTTCAGTTGCTCGTCATTCAAGATGACGCAGTAAATTAGATTAGACACTGGCTTTGTTGGAGAAGCCACAGAGTAGTAGTAGATGGTTGCCTCTCTGACTGAAGGCCTGTGAATAGTGGAGTAATACAGGGATTGGTGTTGGTTCATTGTTGTTTGGCATCTATATCAATGATCTGGATGATAATGTGGTAAACTGGATCAGCAATTTGTGGATTACACCAAATTTGTATAGGCACGTGGATGGTTGGATATGGGAGGCTATGGTCCCAGTGCAGGTCGATGGGAGTAGACAATTTAAATGGCTCGGCAAAGGCTAAATGGGCTGAACGTCCTGTTCCTTTGGTGTATTTTTCTATCACTTTGTACTGTATATGAAGGTATTTGAAAGACCACATTCCACTTGTAGTTTATTCATAAGCTAAGCCCCCACTGGCCGTCTTGTCGCGCAGTGACATCAGCACCGGTTCCCGAGTTCGAACCCACTTGGGCTGCTCCCAGGCACGCTTTCCATCCGTGCCGGGTTGAGTGTCGAGCTCGCAACTCAGCCTCTTGAAAAGAAGGACATGGGGGACCACTCACAGAATCTTTCCTCCAAGGAAAAAAAAGTGGTCGTCAAGGCTCTGACGGAGAATGGCACACAAAAAAAAAAACACCCATATATTTAACATGATATACTTGAGCACTTCCTGCTTTATAAAGAATGCAACATTATAAAATACTTTTGTTTTAATGGGAGTACAGATATGGCCTTGTAAGTTCACACTGTAAATAACTTGCACTAGTGCAATGAATGGTTTGTGAAGCTTAAACAAGGAACACAATATGCTAGGGTGTTCCTAGGACCAGGACCCTGCATGAACCATTTTGCAAACTGCTTATTATCAAAACATTAATTAGAAAGGTCACATCCCAATAAAAAATGCATTAATCCAGAATTCTGATCAGATTCCTTTGTAAGTAAGCAGATTCCAAAGTTAAACCTGCGTAAAAGCAGAAAGGTTGGGAATATGTTGGATTCAGTTTCTAAACTAATTGAATCTCATGCAGGCTGCTACAGAAGTCTGCAGTTTCACTGTCTAATGCAAAAAGCAGAATGACACATTGAAGTACTGTTATCTTTCTCACATCAAAACTGGTAAAAGTCCTCTGACGACATATGTCGGAGATCAAAAATTTGATTCTCAATCCTGAGCAGAGATCAAGAAAAATCTAAGAAGTAAAATTAAAGATTTTTGGGAAAAAAAATGTAACTCTGGGCAGCAGTCATACCTTCCATTTGTTTCTCCTGCTGCTGTTGTAGCAACAGCTGTAGTTCCCTTTCTTTGCGTCTGAAGGCATCTTGTTTTTGTCTGATTCTACGGTGCAATTCTTCGTCATCTGTATCTGAGGATTCAGAGGCTCTCTCACTTCTCTCATCTTCACTGTCAGATCCATACCCGCCCAGTCCACCTGCACATAAAAACCCCAGTTTCTTTCACAGTGGAAATCAAACACATGTTTTTAAACACATTGTACATTTAGTTTATTATGTACTTGGTTTGATTTATTCAAATCCCGAACCACTGAAAGTCTTTCTACATTATGGCATTATGGCAGAATACATTTCAATAATATGATCAAAGCCACATTATCCAAAAAAAACACACTGAACAAAAACATCCAGTTCGGAGCTCCTGACAGTAATTTAAAATATAGAAGTTTAAATTTAACATTGTGGAAAGAAAACTCAGAATGGGGATGTAGGTAAACTGGGGTAGTAACAACTCAACTGGGGCAGCGTGGTAGCGTAGCGGTTGCATGACCCTTGTGAGCATTAATCTGAGGCAATCCTGTATTTTTAACAGACCATAACACACAGGAGCAGAATTAGGCCATTCAGCCCCTTGAATCTGCTCCACTATTCCATCATGGCTGATTCATTATCCCTCTCAACCCCATTCTCCTGCCTTCTCCAAGTAACCTTAGACGCGTCGACTAAACAAGAGCCTATCAAACTCAGCTTTAAATCTGCTCAATGAGTTGGCCTCCACAGCGGTCTGAGGCAATGAATTCCAGATTCACTACACTCTCGCTAAAGAAGTTCCTCCTCTTCTCTATTCTAAATGGACAACTCTCTATTCCTCTGGTCCTAGACTCCCTCACATTCTCTCCACGTCCATTCTATCTAGGTCTTTCAATATTTGGTAGGTCTCAATGAGATTCCACCTCCTCCCCACCCCATTCTTTTAGAATCCAGCAAGTAATGGCTTATATGAAGACATTTAAGCTATGCTGATCTGGACCATCTCCAGATGACTTGATATGTAAATCCATCTGTGCTTCTCAGATGCCAACTTCCCCCAATTTTAACTCAGTCTGCTGTCATCGAATTCAACAGCAGCTCCTGGGAAATTATTTACGAATTTGGTGGGAAGAGAAACAAGGCACTAATATTTTTGAACCTTGACTATCATTTACCCTTCCACAGGAAACCGTGCATAAAGACAAATCTGGGAAAGGTACAAATGGGCTGCAAGTCCCTATCAACTGCAACCAGTCACAACTCACTGGCTTAAGGAAAGAAAACAAAGTCAACCACAAAATAATACTTTTTAAACAATTAAAATTATTATGTTCAACTTTATCCTAACTAAAGTAAATATATTTTCTTCAAAGCTAGGCTAACCCTTTTATAAAGGTAAATTTTTCTTGATAGTTTCAATAAAAATGGTTCAGTGGATATTATTTATTATTTTGAAGTATTTTTCAAGTTTGACATGGGCCATATTTGCTAAACGAAGAAGGGAAATAAAAAGCACTACTTGACAAGATTTCCTATTTTTCAGTAATGGAAAGTTATTACTTCTGAGACTTCTTTGTAAATAAACATTCCTGGTAAACAAAAAAAAAATGCAGACAGGAGTCACTGTAATACAGGATTAACAAAAAGAAAGCTAAATTATGATTATTTTTGAGTAGTGGCAACATTAATAATACAGATAGACTATCCAGGAAAATGCTTAACATTATGAAGAGCAGTTCATTCCCTGCAATATATAATTACAAATGCAGGCACAGATTCCCAGATTTTATTTTGGGACAGTGGAAATATTAAGTCATTATTTCCTTAGTGATGGATATTTTAAATAACACAATTCAACAATTAATTTGTCTAAGCAACCTTATTCTGTGAAAGTTATAGCTTTTGTAATACACATTCACAACAAAAGTAGTACTGCCACCAAAAATAAGGGTATCACATATTTAAAGCTTCTTGGCTCCCCCACAGTAACTGGCACTGTTGTAGAGTCAGAGTTGTACAGCATATAAATAGGCCCTTCACCCTACTAGGTCCACACACACTAATCCCATTTTTCTGAATTTGGTCTTGCTATGCTTTGCCTATTCAAGTGCAACTCTAAATGCAGCGATTGTATCTCATGTCACTATCACCTCTGCTGGTTAGTTCCAGATGTCAACCGCTTACTATATAACCCTCAAATCCCGTTGACAATTCCTTCCTCTCTACTTAAAACCATGCCATCTTATTTTTGATACCTTTACCTTGCATACCCTTTGCTAACAATGCCTCTTACAATTTTATACACTTCTATCAGGTCACCTCTCAGTCTCCTTTGATCCAGGGATAACAAGCCCAACGTAACCAATCTCTCCCTACAAGTCCTCCAATCCAAGCAGCATCCTAGTGAATCCCCTCTGCATTCTTTTGAGAGCAGATGGGACAATTTGCACCATGCACTGAGGGGAAGAACACATGATGGGAAATTAATCTGTTCTGGAATGTCAGCCAGACCGCTTGGTTGCTAGCATTGTCGAAACATTACAAGCAATGTTTTCATAAGTTTATACAGGAAGCTGCACCTGGATAAGAAAACAGACTCAAAAATGCATAATTGTCACCTTTTGATCAGTATAATGTTCATGATGACAGTTAAAAAGTACAAAGGAACACACACACATATATTCAGGTTTAAATTGTGAACAAACCCCCTTTCTCCCATTACCCCTGTTTTCTTACAAATGATGTTACTTACCAAGTCCAGTTAGAGAAGCCAGTGCACTGGACTGCGCCAGCTGTTTTGCAGGAGCTTTGTATCACATCAACAACAGGAACAACATGTTAACACTTTTTCAAAGTCATGATTTTCTATGGCATTGCAAAACTGTACTACTACAGCTGCTTTGCAAGGGAGAGAAGAAACATTATAAACAAAAAGATCCATTCAAGAGCACAGTGCTTCACATAACAGGCACATTTTTAAAACAATTTTATATTACCTAAAACAAAATTAGTTAGCATCTACTAACATGAAATGTAAGGCGTGCTTCTCTAATAATGCACCATCAACTAAGAAGAAATAAAAGGATTTTTATCTTGTGTGGTATTTTAAATATGGTAGGAGATACATTTTTCAAAAATAAATCTTCTGATAATTTTCCAGCATTTAGGGAAGCAAGACCTGAAAATATAGTGAAATGCTGACATTAAAAATAAGTTTTACATCTCAATGTGGAAATACTATATAGACTTGACAGCAAATTGTTAAAGAATAGGATGATTATATCACATTAAGCTATAATTAGATCAATTTTTGACCCTTAAAGTCAAATATGCACTGCATTTATAATCCAAGAAACATAGTTCAGTTTATTACTGAACTATTGCACTGTGATTGTGCACTAATAGAGACAGATCACTGTAAATGTATTACACTATTGTGGAACACGACAAACTTAAATTCATCATGGTGGTGATGAAACCAATCAAATCTTAATGGATATTGAAGACAGACTCCAAATTTGCTAAATTCAATAAAGGGACCTGCAATTTATTCTCATTTGTAACCAAGAAAAAAAACTGTCTAAGAAATTGCATTAATTCCGGAACTATCAGGATAACTGCCGTAGTTTTACCAGAATAAAAGAAATGCATTTTTTTTTTACTATTCATTTACTGAAATAATATTAGAACAAATCCAAGCTTCTTTTTGAATGGTTACACTTAATAACTGTCAGAAATATCAGAGATCCCAAAACTTCCTTCTATGGACATAATTTCCAGATCACAACAGCTGAAAACCTGTTTAGTAATGCATTTTAGACAAATATCATTGGTGTTTCAAGTATTGGGATATTTTGAAATTTTAGATTTTCAAATTTGGTGAGAGTATTAGTTTTGTTAACTGAAAATATTTGTTTTGTGTACAGTAAAATCCCATTTAACCAAACCATAGAAACAAGTCTCAATTAACCAGAGACTTGAATCTTAAAACAGACCATGAAAAATTATTTGACTAATAGAGATCCTGAAAGTCTTCTGAAACAATTAAAGAGATCAGTGATCAACCGTAAATAATTTGTAAACTAATTAAAATACACAATGCATGGGCACCTGTGAATTTCAAACATATTTCTTTGATTTTGCTAGCTTGCTGTCAAGGAATGTTTTCAAATTACTTGGTGCATGTAGTCAAGGGAATTTTCTATAAGACTCTATGCCAACAGACAGATTTGCATCCTGACATCTAGACTGATTGTTAATCTAATAAGCTGCTAAACTTTTGAACTATGCTCCAGAACTGTGGAATTAATTAAAAACTATAAAAGATACACTCAGTTGACACTTTTAAACACCAACAAAAACATATTTAACCTTGCTTTTAACTAACATCTTTTTATTTTGATTTTTTATTTCATTTTAATGGTTGCACTTCATCACATTGTAAAGCAATTTGAACTCTGTATGAGAAGTGCTCTATAAGTAAGTTATTATTATTATTAAAATGTAGTTTGTAAACCATTAATGAAAACGCAGGGTAAAGCAATTTTTTTTATGTCTTGCACTGTACTGTTGCCGCAAAGCACACATTTCACAACCATGTCAGTGGTAACAAACCTAGTTCTGATTCTGTTCTGCACATTCCTCCCCCAGCTTCTCTCACTGAAAACTAACTTACAACTTTATATTTTCCCTTCTGACAGAGCCACAGGCCTGAAACATTGACTGTTTCTCTCCTCACAGATGCTGCCTGACTGCTGAGTTTCCCCAGCATTTCGGCATTTTGTTTCACAATTCCAGCACCCGCAGTTTTTTTAAAAATAATTTTCAGAAATCATTTATCAGCCTTACAGATTATAAAGAACTATAAATTTTAAAAAATACTGTACCCTTAAATAAAAAGTTATTAATTTAATTTGTAGGCTATAATTTTATCCATTCCATCAATTGTGTATTCACACATATTTCACATATCAAAACTACTTATTAATTCAGAATTAAGTTTAATATTTTATTTTTATTTCATTTAGAGATACGGTACAGAACAGGCCCTTCTGATCCAACATGCTGCAACACTCAGCAATACATTAATTTAACCCTAACCTAATCACAGGACAATTTACAATAACCAATTAACCTATTTCCAGCATCTGCAGATTTCCTCATGTTTGAACCTATTAACTGGTACGTCTTTGGACAATGGGAGGAAACCAGAGCACCTGCAGGAAAGACACGTGGTTCACTGGGAGAACAAACAAACTTTCTTACAGAGGACGCCAGAAATGAACTCTAAACTCTGACACCCTGAGCTGTAATAGTGTTGCACTAACCGTTCCACTACCACTAGCATTGGTAGATATCACTGGCACATGTCAAGAAATTTGTTGTTTTGTGGCAGCAGTACATTGCAATACATAATAAAAACTTTGATAATAATAAATATATTTAAAATTTTAAATTAATTTAGTACAAAAAGAACACAGAAAGAAAATACATAGTGAGGTGTATGAGTTAATATTGTCCATTCAGAAATGTGATGGTGAAGGGGAAGAAGCTATTCTCGAAACATTGACTATTACTCTATTTACTGAAGAATTAAGTTACGATGGAGAATGGAAAATAATTGTCAATACATGGAATAAGGTAAAGTAGCATGAGAAGAAGCTCACTGATGCATAAACAGGTCAAATATTCTATTTAGTCACTGGAAAAATTACATATTCCTAATAGTTAAATTTATTGCTCTTAGCTTCCTATTTTTCTTATCAACCTTTGCCAACAAAATTAGCTCAAAGTGGAATAACTAATACAGCAGCAGATCTGCAGGCATATTTCACTACCTTCCTAAATTCTAGCCTGACACATTTTGCATTTCCTGTTTTTTAAAAAAATTTGCAGCGCTGAATAGGCCCTTCTGGCCTTTCGAACCACGCCCAGCAAACCACCGGTCCAACCCTATCCTAATCCAGGACAATGACCAATTAACCTGCTAACTGTACGTCTCTGGGCTGTGGGAGGAAACAAGAGCACTCGGAGGAATTCCACGCACACATGGGGAGGATGTGCAAACTTGTTTACAGAGAAGGCCAGAATTGAATGCCGAACTCTCATGCCACGAGATGTAATGGCATTACATTTAACTGGTATACCATTGTGGCTTTGTTGGAATTCAGTCCACAATGGTCTGTCTCAGCTGCTGAACACTGAAACTAAATCAGAATCCTTGCTTGCTTCACTTCCATATTCCACAAATGTTTGATTTAATGAGGTTTTACTGCAACATTTATTCACATCTGCCATTTTAATTGTAAATCTGTATCATAGGGTGTGTAATAAATGTGAAAAATGTTAATTTGAGAGTGGATTACTTCTCAGGAATTAATGCAATCTTCTTCAACTTTCTTTAACATTTTATATCTACTGTCAAGCATAAAAAATGTGAACTGCAAAATACATCATGTCTTAAGGAATTAACACCTGTTGCAGACAATATGCTTCAACTTTTGTTATATTATACAATTCATTTAATTAAAAATACTCAAAGATTTCAAGTACCTTTCGTGGCTTTACGATGGGCTTCTCTGGCAACATAATATATCTCTTCATTTGTTACTTCCAAAAGTACCTCTGTAAGCAGCATCTTCATCATTATCATCTGGGATCAAGATTTAAATAAACACATTAAAACATGGGCTCAGAAGGAAGTGTAATACACTTGATAGAGAGCATAGATTGGTTGGATAACCAGAGGCTTTTTCCCAGGGTGAAAATAATTAATACCAGGGAGTATAATTTTAAGGTGACTGGAGGAAAGTATAGGGTGGATGTTAAAGGTAATTTGTGTTCTTTTGGAACACCCTGCCGGGGACGGTGGCATTGGCAGACACATTACAGGCATTTAAGGAACTCTTGGATAGGCACATATGGAAGATAAAAAATGAGGAGCTATGCAGGTGGGAACGATCTTGGAGGTGGTTAAATTTTGGCGCCACTTCATGGGCTGAAGGGTGCACACTGGGCTGTAGAGTTCTATGTTCTAAAGCAGCAAACAAACCATTATTTTTAGAGATTTGGCAATTGTCAGTGTATTGCATCAAACTTTTCATTTAACAATTCTACGTCGATGCACCAGAACCTTGCCAGTGAAGCAACAGTGTTTGTTGCTAATCTGGACGAGTTTTCTTTGGTGATATCTATGACATTGTCAGCCTTATTCTCAACCGAAGTAGCTGCTGAGACTATACATTAAGGGACACCTGGTACAGCACAACTATAATGTCATGCTGGTTGAGCATCCCAATCACAAAGAATTTTCACACACATACATCCAAACTTTTTCCGAGAACAACTTTCAGCCAAGCAAATTCCAAAATATTTACATGAAGTAATTATAACCTTTACAAATGATGTCTGTACATTTCCACTAGGCAGCTTCCCATGCAATAATTATGATTTAATGTGCAATTCAAAAATTAATTCCTCATGCAACAAGGTGTAATATTCTTGGGTAATTTACAGTAAAAATTATTTGCAACACTGAAGCTCATATCAGAACATTAATTTCTAACAGATGTTGAAGTTGGATACAACAGGGGAAAAGATTTAAAAGGTACCCAAGAGACAATTATTTCCAGTGTGTGGTAGTTATATTTAGTTTTTATTTTATTTAGAGAATCAGCATGGTGACAAGGCCTTCTCAACCAACGAGCCTATGCTGCCCAATTACACACATGACCAACTACTAACCAGTACATATTTGGAACTTGGGAGGAAACCAGAGCACCTGGAGGAAATGCATGTGGTCAAAGGGAGAATGTACAAACTCTTTAAAGACAGCGACAGCTACGCTACAATGCTGCCCACATATGGAACAAACTGACAGACCAAGTGGTAGAGGCGGGTATAATTATGATACTTAAGGCGTAGGTAGGAACAGTTCAGGCGCAAATGGGACTAGCTCATGTAAACACCCCAGCTCGCAAGGACAAGTTGGGCCAAAGGGGCAGTTTCCATGCTGAATGACGAACACTGTGGACCTTACAAGTAAGCAGCAAATTATTGACAGCAACTTTTTTATATTTCTGCATTTAGCTGTGCCTAAAATGCCTGGCAGCTTCACAGCATTACAGTGATGAATGGTGGTAGTTGTGCTATCATTGTAACAATAATAATTAAATTGCACTGACAATAACTAGCAAAGTGACCATAAGACATAAGAGCAGAATTAGGCTATTCCACACATCGATCATACTCCTCAATTCCATCACGGCTAACTTATTATCCCTCTCAACCTCAGTCTCCTGCCTTCTCTCCATAAACTTTGAATCCCTTACTGATCAAGAACCTATTAACTTTCGCTTTAAATGTACTCAATTACTAGGCTTCCAGAGCCATCTGTTGTAATGAATTCCAGATTCACCACAACCTAGCTAAAGAAATTCCTCCTCATCTCTGTTCTAAAAGGACATCCTTGTGTTGAGGCTGAATCTTCTGGTCATAGACTCTCTCACTATAGGAAACATCCTTCCACATCCACTCTATCTAGATCATTTAATATTTGATAGTTTTCAATGAGAAGCCCCTCATTCTTCTAAACTCCAGCAAGCACAGGCCCAGAGCCATCAAGCACTCCTCATACATTAACCCTTTCATTCCCAGATCATTCTCATGAACCTCTTCATATGTGCCATAAATAGGATCAAAATGACAATTTTAAAAATTGCAGACAGTTTGGAAACATTTTCCGTTGCTTCTACTTAGCAAATATGTAAATTATTTAAAAATTAATTGCCCTGAAAAGAGATTTTAAATATCTTGGATAGTTGATCACATTATCACTTACACAAGGAAGTAAACCATAGTATAAACTTTGCGACAGTGTAGAGAATTTGTGATTGGATGCATTAAAATTAATTAAAATAAAGTTGCAAGGAAGAAAAAAGCATGACTAATATTGTAGGAGGTACAACAGTTATAAGGTTTAAAGAATTTAACATCACATTTTACAGCTATGATACAGTGACACTTCACTTCTATATTGTGAAGACATTAATTTCCCTTGGTCTGAATTCTATAATGTTTTTGCTTCTTTTCCATTTGGACTATTCCTCAATGGTTGATAAATTTTTACTTTTTTGGGGTTAACTTTGTTTCCTAATTTGTAAGATTTAATGTCAAACCCAATGTACAAAAAAAGTAATAGTAACATGCCATCTGAAATTCCTTTTCTTCTTCAGTCATTTCAGGTTCGCTCTGTTCTTCCTGGGCTACAGGTGAAGGACTCCTGCTTTGTTTGTCACTGCTTTTTGTTTCAGTCGTTTCGTATTCCTCTTCATCATCACTGTCCTAAAACAAAAACCAGGACCCAATAAGTTAAAATTTAAAATGATCCGACATCTTTCAAAAGTACAGTTGGCCCTCCATATCCGGGACCCCCTGCAGATACCAAAATTCGAGGATGCTCAAGTCCCTTACATAAAAGCCTAAGAGAGCTCATAAGGGTGTTACAAAAAGCGAAAATTGCGTTTGTTTTGCAGCGAGCCATTATAGAGGCAGCACGCACCCCAAGCAGCAAGAGTGGCAAAAAGCGAAAATAGCAAAACAACCACTCAGCATCTCAGAGTCAAGCCACCATAGCTTTGAACTGCGTGAGATATTTGCTACGATCGACAGTGCTGCAATGATTGAAGAAAAGTATGACTTTAATTTTGAAAGGCCATGTAGGTTTAGGGCAGGTTTTCAGGATGTTCTGAGTGCTTACTAAGACCTGAATGACAGCTGTCTTCCCCATTCTGGTAAATGAAACTACACTGTACATACATTATTTCTACTTTATATAGACTGTGTATTTATCATATCATTCCTGCTTTTACTATATGTTAGTGTTATTTTAGGTTTTAGGTGTTATTTGGCATGATTTGCTGGTTTTTTTTGGGCCTGGGAACGCTCAAAAACGCTCTACTTTCATATAGCAGGGGAAACCTGTACAATGGAAATGCTATGTAAGTAATTGTTACACTGTGTTGTTTAGGGAATAAGAAGAAAGAGAGAGAACTTCTGGGTTTTTGACCCCGATCCGCAGTTGGTTGAATCCGCGGGTGCGGAACCCGCAGATACAGAGGGCAGACTGTATTAATATATTCTCACCAAATCAGTCGGATAATATGAAAGTACACAAGAGCAAAATAAGGACTTATTTTAATTTTTGATAATAACATTGCCATTGGAAAAATATACAATAACATATAGGAGTAGAATTGTGTCTTTCGGCCCAGACTGCTCCGACATTGCATCATGACTGATTTATTATCCTTCTCAATCCCATTTTCCTGCATTCTCCCCATAACATATGATGCCCTGATTAATAAGGAACCCATTAACCTCTACTTGGTCTCCACAGCCATCTGTGGTAATGAATTCCACAGATTCACCATTCTCTGGCAAAGACGCTCCTTTACATCTCTGCGCTAAAAGGAGGTCCTCATGCAAAAGTAAGTTGGACCACTGGACAAAGTATTCATCTGATTTTATTTCCTGTATTTTTTATACAGTCATACAAAAAAGAACAGCAAAAAAAAACAGGCACCTTGGTTCATCTCGTCCACGCCGAACCATTTAACCTGCCTCCTCCCACTGACCCACATCGGGACCATAGCCCTCCATAACACCTACCATCTACGTACCTATTCAAACTTCTCCTGAACACCAAAATCGAGATTGCGTGCACCACTTGCGCTGGCAGCTCGTTCCACACTCTCACGACCATCTGAGTGAAGAAGTTCCCCTTCATGTTCCCCTTAGACTTTTCATCTTTCACCCTTAATCCACGCCCTCTGTTTGTAGTCCCACCCAACATCAGTGGAAAAAGCCTGCTTGCATTTATCCTATCTAAATTCCTCAATTTTGTAAACCTCTATCAAATCTCCTCTCAATCTTCTATGTCCCAAGAATAAAGTCCTAACTTATTCTATCTTTGCTTATACCTTAAGTCTGCCAGACCTGGCAACATCCTTGTAAATTTTCTCTGTACTCTTTCAACCTTATTTACATCTATCCTGTAGTTAGGTGACCAAAACTGCACACAATATTCCAAATTAGGCCTCACCAATGTCTTATACAATTCAACATAACATCCCGTCTCCTTTACTCAATACTTTTGATTTATGAAGACCAATGTGCCAAAAACTTTCTTTACAGCCCTACATACCTGTGACGCCACCTTCAAGGAATTTTGGACCTATATGCTCAGATCCCTTTGTTCTACCACACTCTTCACTGCCCTACCGTTCACTGTGCAAGACTCGCCTGCTGGTCCTACCAAAGTGCAACACTTCGTACTTGTCTGCATTAAATTCCATCTGTCATTTTTCCAGTGATCCAGGTCCCACTACAAGTTCTGATAATCTTCCTCACTGTCCACTACACCCCTAATTTTTGTGTTATCTGCTGTTCCAGTTAACCACATTATCATCCAGATCATTGATATAATTCTTTATCCTTATAACTGTTGAATTTTTTTTTTGTCACATGTCATGCTCTGACCAACACCAGGACAAATTTCTAATACATGTGAACATACACTCCATGCCAACTTATCAGTTACTGCCTTACCCAATAAAGTGGCCGTTGATTGTATGTTCATGGTCTTCTGCTGCTATAGCCCATCCACTTCAAGGTTCAACATGTTGTGTGGTCAGAGATGCTCTTCTGCACAACATTGTTGTAATGCTTGATTATTTGAGTTGCTGTCACCATGAACCGGTCTGGCTATTCTCCTCTGATCTCTCTCATTTACAAGGCATTTTCACCCACAGAACTGCTACTCTTTATTTTCCACACCATTCTCTGTAAACTCTAGAGATTGTTGTGCATGAAAATCCCAGGGGATCAGCAGTCTCTGAGATACTCAAACCAACCCATGTGGCACCAACAATCATTCTACAGCCAGTCACTTGGATCATATCTTCCCTATTCTGATGTTTTGTCTGAACAACAACTGGGCTTCTTGACCATGTCTGCATGCTCTTCTGCATTGTGTTGTTGGCACATGATTGGTTGATTATGTATTTGCATTAGGGTTAGGTGTACAAAAAAGTGGCTCATTGGTACAAATGACAAATACAGCTGATCCATGAGTTGACCTTTGGTAATTCAGCAGAATGTTTCATGTCATTGCATCAAGTTTAAGTTTCTCTTCTCAAAGTGATAAAAATTTTGAATGGCAAACAGTGCATAACCTTCCAAGCCATTAACCCTGTTTCTCAACTTTCACAAAGTGCAGACAATATTGTTGGTGTAAGCCTCTCTCAGTAAAGACTTTTGCAAAAACCTGTAAACATTCTCTGTTGAAAAGCAAAATGCATGTACTTACAAATTTACTTTTGTGAGGCAACCTTGGTCCATCAGCTTCTCCAGGCACATCTTCAGTGTCTTTTTTGTGTTTTGATGACTGAGCCCGCTCTTTTTCTAATCGTTCTTTCTCAAGCTTTTTCTGCTTCTCCCGCTCCATCTTCTCCAGACCCTCGCGAATCCAAGCTGGCAGTGTTCTGCGTTTCACAGCATCTGCAATAAGGTGCCATTGGACATTCCAGGTAAGACATGTATGTGCAAACCTGGGAATTGCTTTATAAAATAGTACCGACACAAATGTCACATAAGCGTATTATGCATATAGCAACCAGATCGTAAAATAACTGATATTATTCACAATAATATGAAATGAATTCTCGACCAGATTTCCTAATGTCAGTTATAACGTAAAAGGAAATTCTCACTATTACAGATTATTTATTTCCTGAAGAAAAAGAAACAAAATGGAAAAATACCACATCAAGCACCAGAACTATCAGAAATGAAAACTAGTTATTTTATATGAAAACTAATAAAGGACCCGCAGAAACCTAACTTACATTGCTCTCAACTCAGTATAGTTAGGGCTGAAATACGTACCAGAAAATTCAACACAAACATTACTCTTGTGCAGAGAAACTGCAAATAGAGCAGAGATGGGATGTGTAAATGTCATAGTTTGGGGTTATTGGGGTTGTACTTTTGGGAAGGTACAAGGTGGTGAAAAAGTGTCAGAGGCCATTATTACTTCATGCACATCATACCTACTAGTCCAAAACAAAATGAAGCAAAGTTCCGCCATACTAAAAAGAAATGCTGCGATAGTAATATATAATAGACAACTATCAGATGGGATACCTGGGTAACTGCATCATTTCGCATGTTAAAAAAAGTGACTATACAAGGACATTGGGGCCAAATTAGATTAATGTTTTAAAGTTACTAAGGAGCTTGATAATGTGAATTATTATTATTGGAAAGCCATCAAGCGACCCAAGAAGAATTTTAGTGGAATTCCTTTATACATAAAATAGAAAAAAAAATACAAAATTCAATACCACGCAACCAGTGGAAGTGGTGGATGTAGATTTGATTGTAACATTGGATAAGTTCATGGATGGGAGAGGTATGGTCCAGGTGTGGGTCGATGAGAGTAGGCAGTCTGGCTTGGACTAGATAGGCAAAAGGGCCCATTTTGGTTCTGCAGTGCGGTATGACTCCATAACTAGATGAAAAAAGGAATTGACATTATGAAGAGAGACTTGGGATAAGGATGGATGGAAGCTTGGGAAATGAACAGCAATACGTAATTGGAGAGTAAGAAAATTCCAGTTGGATCAAGAAGTCACATTCAGTGTTGTAGACTGTAAGTTGGAAATACTCAGATATTATAAAATAGGATTCTTGTATTGATTGCTGTAGTTGTTTTTGTAGAGAGATGGGGAAATTCCAAGAAATACTATCATAAGATTTCTGCTTTCTGTCAAAATACCCTATCAAACCCCCTTCTCTAACCCTACTTCAGATACTTCTTGTCATTATTTACAACAGTTTCAAGTAAAACAAAGAACAAATCAGTTTTTATGCCCACGTTCTCTCAAGTTGTACTAGAATCCAGGGAATTAATCTTTAATGCAGTGCTGATCCAGTTAAATTAGTAGTATCGTTAGATTTTACTCATTAAGTAATTTACATTAGACTTGCAGGTAACTGGGTGAACTTTTCTAACTGGATAAAGCTTATGAACACATCAATAAGCCAACAGATAATACAAACAAATTTATACCAATTCCTCATGTCAAAACCACTAAGGTTCTAAATGAAGATAGTCTGAAAGCAGCAATGAACAGTAAGGAACAGAGTAATTTCAAATACATTTTGGAAAATACTTTTGATTGCTGCTTTCTTGCTCTACTGACTAACCTAGAACTTCTTGTAACATAATAAACATTTTAAAAAGTTTAAACACACTAAAGTATTTTGTTCATATACAATCTCCAACAATATTTTGTGTTGGAAGGTTCAGTGTCTCAGAAAACAAGAGGCATCAATTCATAGGCAACACCTCCTCCCATAGATGCTGTCTGGCCTGCTGAGTTCTGCCAGCACTTTGTGTTTTTAGGCATCAATTCATGAAGCTTCTCAAACGTAAGACCACATCTGTTAAATGACAATCTAAAAGGAACCTGTCTGTAATCCCTAGAACATGCGAACATGACATTGTACAATCACAGAAACTAAACTTCCCAATTATCACAATCAATAAAGGCAGCACTATAGTGCAGCAGTTAACATAACACCTTTTGTATCAATGACCTGGGTTCTACTCCCATTGCTACCTGTAAGGAGTTTGCATGTTCTCCTATGACTGAGTGGTATTCTTCCAGGTGCTCCGGTTTTCTCCCACAATCCAAAGATGTTAGGGTTAGTAAACTGTGGGCATGCTACGTTGGTGCCAGAAACAAGGTGAAACTTGTGGGCTGCCCCAGCATATCCTTGGACTGTGCTGGTCATTGATGCAAAAGACATACTTCACAAATGAAGTTAAACTTTAAAAATCTTTTTAACTGTGGACATACTTTCCTCATTGAGGCCAGGTTAGCCAATTTTTTTAATAATATAAACAAAAACATATATAAATGCAATACTACTAAGGGAAATTTGATCAAAAATATATTTCTTAAATTTCTTGCTGACAACATTCATTCTGAGCTAAGAATTACAAATTACATTTTGCCAGGAAAAATGTATTTATCTGAAAAGGTCTAAGGGAGAGAGGAAGAAACTTACCAAGTGCAGGAGGGTCTTGTTTTACCGTTACAGGTGACCGTGGACGATCTCTGTAAGCTGGCCTGTCTCTACGGTTTGGTGGTGGCCCAGGTTGCCAGTAAGGTGGATGAAACCCTCCTGGGGGCCCAAAAGCTGCACCGTGCTGCAAGTTAAAAATGTTGTGCACATTTAAAAGGTTACCTTAGCCAAGACTTGTCATGAGCTTATTATAAATTCATCCTAATCTTTCAATGGATGTATAGACATTCTTACACAAAATTCATATGAATAAGCAATGCTCAAGATAAACATAGTTAAACAAATGAAATATCCTGTAGCAAGGTATTATTTTGCATTCTTACACATAATTTTTTCATTTCTAGATTCAGAATGCAAGGTAGTGAAAAGATTCTGCATCTGTAGCAGCTACTAGCTTCGATCGGGTTTATTTGCATCCATGGATAATTAAATCCAGGCTGGATTAGGGACTGGCCCCTCCCGTTGGTGCTGCTCTCGAGTGTAGGCTCAGTGAGAGACAAACTGGGTTGTGAGTGTGCATGTGCTCCTCTAAGCACTGCCAAGGGCTTGTTCTTGCTGGCAACATTCATGCTCTATCAATCTATGGGACATGACTTAGGGATTTGGGCGTATCTTTTTCATGTGACTACATGTTTACTGCTACCTTATATGTGCTATATATGCCCTGTGTTCTGTATGACTATGTATGACAGTGTTTTGCACCTTGGCCCCAGAGGAACGCTTTTTCATATGGCTGTATGCATGGGTATTCATGCATGGTTGAATAATAATTAAACTTGAGGTGGTTTTCTGAATTTAACACTGAATTCTGTTTTGAATCTGACATTCTAAATGATCAACAGAGAAGAGCCACACAGAAAAGTACCACTAGAAGTCTTTGCTATTAGTAATAATAATTTCAGTCAATTTCCAGAATGCCACTATGACAGGCAATACTTTAAGTCCTTGAGTCATGCATCAAACACCAATTCGGATGACAGATTGTCATTCTGACAATCTATCCTGAACCTTTAGAAATCAGCGCTATCGATGAGCAGAATGGCTTGATGAGAGGGAGATACTTCTAACATATAGTATATTTTGTCTGGTCTCTTGTGGGTGACACAGTAGCATAGCAGTTAGTGTATCACTTTCACCAATTGAGGTTTGATTCTTTCCACTGTCTGTAGGTTCTCTCCATGACTGTGTGGGTTTTCTTTGGGTGATCTTGTTTCCTCCCGCGTTATAAAAATGCACAGTTGGGGTTAGTGAGATGTGGGCATGTAATGTTGGCAACAATTGTGGTCTGCCCAAATGATTTGATTTGATACATTTCACTATGTTTTGATATTTTGATTTATAAAGTGAAGCTTTATAAAACTTTATGGAAAATAACTAAGGGACAAATACTACACGAGCACCATTATAATTTGCAGCCAGAATGGTCATTCTTAATTAAAAGACATGAAATCCACCATCTGTGGACCTCACAATCAAGTCAAGCAACATCAGAGTTGCAGGTACGGAACTTAAATAGGTGATGTTGCTGTTGATTGATATAATTGAGGAATATAAGGAAGTAAGCATCTTGAAGGGTAAAAATGTTTTCCTGTTTATCTCACGTACACAAAACCAATATTGGTTTGAAGTCTGTCTCACGATGGCATGAATGCTTATACACCAAGAATGAAACTGCATTAAACAAATTTACCTGATAATCAAACTGGCTGACGGGCACAGATCCCATTCCAAAGTTTTCTGGTGCTCCTCCAAAATTGTTGTTATTGACTTGATTGAACATACGCCTAGAGTCTGGAGCAAACTCACCACTGTCCTGGCTATTGTCCTCTGATGGAGGGACTATGTCCATGGGAGCTGGGGTCGGTATCCACTGCTGGTCTGGTGGTGGGGGAGGTGGTCGATGATGTTGCATTCCCCAGTCTAGTAAACACACAAACAGAAATTCAGTACATATTGCAGTCTATGAAAAGACAAGTTAACACACTGGTAATAGTCAATTTATTCATTTAGAGATACAGCACAGAACAGGCCCTTCCAGACCAACGAGCCACACTGCAGAGTAACCCACCTATTTAACCACAGCCTAATCAAAGGACAATTTACAATGACCAAGTAACCTACTAACTGGTACATCTTTGGACTGTGGGAGGGAACTGGAGCACCCGGAGGAAACACATGTGCTCACAAGGAAAATGTACAAATGTCTTACAGATGGCGCTTGAACCGAACTCCAGTCCACCCCAAGCTGTAATGACATCTCATTAACCACTACGCTGCCATGGCATCTATCACTGCAGAACAAGTACACTTCTCTATTACAATTGGAATGTAAGTTTTAAAATGAATACATTTATCACAGAAAAGCAACTGTGGAGCTTTATTTAAATTAAGGCACACAATATTTTTGGGAAATATGATGTCATTTTTGAGGGAATATTTCATTCCATGTGCAGTGTTTTCCATCAGGAAGATTTAAGAGAAAATGCAAGGAACAAATTAAGGACAATAGAATTTCAAAGACGGGAGAAATTGTGTTTGTGAAACCTGGGAACAGGCATCATCTGGAAACGGCAAAAAATTGTGCGAATGCTACAAATGACAAGCTGATAGCCTAAGGAAGGGTGTCATTAATAAAAGGGATCAAGGAAAAAAGATGCAGCATGAGGAGGAGAGAACTACTTAACAATAATCTTTTAGAATATAAAAGCAAGGATGTATTGGCGAGGCTTTAAAACACATTGATCATACTGTGCTTAGAGTATTGTGAGCAGTTTTGGGCCCCTTATCTAAGAAAGTACATGCTGGCATTGGAGAGGATCAAGTAGGTTCATGAGAATTATTCCAGGAATGAAAGGGTTAACGTATGAGGAGCATTTGATCGCTCTGGACCTGTACTCGCTGAAGTTTAGGAAAGTGAGGGGTGTGGTCTCCTTGAAACCTTTTGAATATTTAAAAGCCGAGATAGAGTGGATGTGGAAAAGATATATCCAATAGTTGGGGGGGGTCTAGGACCAAAGGGCACAATGTCAGAATTGAGGGACTCCCAATTAAAACAGTAATGAGAAGGAATTTCTTCAGCCAAAGGTTGAATTCCATGGAATTCATTGCCATATACAGCTCTGGAGGTATACTTAAAGAAGTTGATGGGTTCTTGATTAAACAGGGTCTCAAAGGTTATGGGGAGAATGCAGGAGAATGGGGTTGAGGGATATAATAAATCAACCATGATGGAATGGCGAAGCAGACTTGATGGGCTGAATGGCTTAATTCTGCCCCCATGCCTTCTAGTCTTAAAAGAAAGGTAATTTGGTTAAAGAAATTACCTATGTATTGTTCACCACAAAGGAATTTTTTTGATAAAAACAATAATAATGTGTATTTATTTTGCCACAATATTATCCACCTTGTTTTCCCCAATACTCTCCTAGGTGGAATACATTGTTTTGAATTTTCTCTCAATACGTCCATAGATAAAGGAGGAGAATTTCTGTAAATCTTGCCCATGGGAAAAATAAGTAAGTTAAAGCACTTGAATGGTAACACAGTATATGACTTATCAAAGGAAATAACTGGATGCCCAACTTGCTCATTCTTATTCTATGCTTCATTGTGCTAATTACTTACTGGAGCAGATAAATCACATAGAAACATAGAAGGTTTGCATGTCCATATCCCTCCATCCTCCTTGTATCCAGGTGCCCATCCAAACGTCTCTTAAGAGCCTCTAATGTATTTGCTTCTACCACCATACCAGGTAGTGCATTCTAGGCATCCACAACTCTGAGCAAAAAACTTACCCTTCACATCCCCCTTAAACCCCTCTCACCTTCAATGCATGCCCTAGGGTATTAGACATTTTAACCCTGCAAAACAGATATTCTCTGTCCACTATATCTGTACCTCTCATAATCTTGTAAAACCCTATCAGATCTGCCCTCAGCCTCCTGTGCTCCCGAGAAGATAACCTAAGTTTATCCAGCCTCTTGTGTTAGCACATGCCCTCTAAACTAGGCAGCATCCGGTAAACCTCTCTGCAACATCCTTCCTATAGTGGAGAGATCAAAACTGTAGGCAATACTCGAGATGTGGCCTAATTATAAAGTCACAACATATTGACTTTTGAACTCAATGCCTTAACTAATAAAAGCAAGTATTCAATAAGCTTCTTAATCACCTTATCGACCTGTGTAGCCACTTTCAAGGAGCTGTTAACTTGAATCCCAAGATCTCTCTGCTTAACAACACTGATAAAGACCTTGCCCTTAGCAGTGAACTGTGTCTTTGCATTTGCCCTACTGGGGTGCAACACCTCACATTTATCTGGGTTAAATTCCATCTACCATTTCTCAACCCAAAATCTGCAGCTGGTCTATAATATGCCATATTCTTTATCAGTCTTCTTACACTATCCATAACTCCATCATCAAATTTACTAACCCACCCATCTACGTTTTCATCAAAGTCATTTATATACATCCCATATATATTTATCTCAGCAGAGGTACCTCCACAACACCACTAATTACAGATCTCCAGCTTGAGTAAGTCCCTTCAAAATGTAGATGAGTAGGTTAGTAAATTTGTGGATACCAAGATTGGTGGAGTGGTGGATAGTGTAGAATGACAAAGAGATGCCCAATGCATCACTGGCACCAGTCTACCAGCTATCAAGAACATATATATGGAAAGGTGTCGGAAAAGAGCCAGTAGAATCATGAAGGATCCCACCCATCACATTCATGGTCTGTTTGTCATACTCTCAGAAAGGAAACTACGTAGCATCCATGTCAGGACCACCAAATTCAAAAACAGTTACTCTCCCCAAGCAGAAAGGCTGATCAACACCTCCATCCACCAACCCACCCCTCCACACCCCCAACCACCACTACTTTATCATTTCTTGTCAGTCATCTTACATACAGACACTCATGTGCCTCGCGTCACTTAACGGACATATAATATAATTAATATAAGTAGATTGATTATGTATTTATATTTATTGTGTTCTTTATCTTAGTGGGGGTTTTGTTGAGTTGTATCAGATCCGGAGTAACAATTATTTCATTTTCCTTTACACTTGAGTACTGGAAATGCCATTAAACAGTCTTGAATAAGGGAATAACTCACTCATAGTATGGTTCCAACTGACAGACATCTCAAATTAACAAACATCTCTGTAAGTAAATGAATACAAACCCTGTTCCCACATTCTGTTGAAATTTGGATCTCCTGGAAAGCTTCCATGATTCTCTTGACTATTTTCAATACCATGTACTGCCTGTCCATTGGGTATTATAACTGGCTGTTGTGGTGCTGCAGATTCCTCGGAGGCCTCTCTCTGAGCAATCCAGGCTTGTGCTAATGCCGCCCAGTCAATCTGACCTGCAAAAAAAAAAGGTTATTGTAAAAATAATATTACACTGGATGCAGAGCTTTGTCATTTTTCATCAGTACATTAACATTTATTACATTTAAAGAACAATATGTATTTTCAACTGAGAAGCCCTTTGTTGATCAGGGTTGATATGGAGAGTAAGCTGGTGCCCATACAGCTAATGAATCAAAAGGAATGGCAGAGACTGATACAGCAGCATTGCAGAAGTTGCCAGTCAGCGTTGAACTCAAAGGAGTCCTTTGGGACTCCAGCTTCAGATTTTTCCTTGGGGCTTACTCCAAGGAAGTAGAAGTTTGAGATCAGTTTTCTTTCTCCTCGACGAGCTGCCAGCCACAAGCCCTATCTACCCAAACCGTCTGGTTTTAAGATGCCAATAACCTGCCTTTGCCCCTTCTCCTGTCAGTAGAAACAGTTCTGCCAGGCTTAGCAGCTAAGTCACACATGCAGGCCATGGACTTGGCTGACAGAGGCTATTTAAGACTCACACCATTGTGAACATTTTCTCAACCGAGAAAACGCGGCTTTATCAGTAGGATTTGAAATAAGCATCTGATGTATTGGCCTGTATCTGGTGACCTGTGATAATCATTACTGAAGTTGAGGTTAAAGGAAAATATTTTCAAGGAGAGTACCTTAGGATGAAGGATGATTTATTTCCAGTCCAACTCTCTTGGTTCTGGGAAAATTGATGTGGTAATGTGGGGTCCACAGACTCACTAAAGGTACGGCAGGAGGTGCTTGAAAGGTTGGCCACCACACTAGGAAGGGCTTGACCCAACATGTCGACTTTCACCATTTGCCCCCACAGATGCTGCTGCATTGTTCCTGATGCCAGCATCTACTCTCTTATAACTTTCCTCGTGCTGTCTACAGTGGGCTTCCACGTACAGCTGGAAGAAATTCTGAACGCCACTTTGCCATCAGAGGCCATAGTCTCCGGAGCTGGTAGGGATATCACTTCCCCACCCCGAGGGGTCTCTGAGAAGTAGTAGCCTGAGAGAGGACACGGACATTGGTATCCTGCTGATGGATTTAGATTTTGGAGGAAGCAACGTTGGTGGTAACTCCTTGTACTATATCAGATTGATTGCGGGAATGTGGTAAGTACGCATGCAGCCAATCAGTTGCATGGTGAATTGATTGGGCCTCCTCCATGAGAGAGGTGCTCTGCTCTGGGCAGGTGTAATTGTTGTTCTGTGCATGTGTGGCACTCTTCCTTGTTTTAAGGCATCTTCCCCAGAACATACTTTTGCAATTTTACACTGTCATCATAGCAAACATCCTGACATCAGCCCTTACCGTTGGGTTTGGTGCAGAATTCTGCCACCATATACAAAAACTACAGCAAACGGTTAGGTCAGCAGAAAAGGTCATTGTCAGCAGTCTCCCATCACTGGAGGACTTGTATGTGTCCAGAACAAAGAAAAGAGTAGGGAAAATCATTACAGTCACTACCCACCCAGCAAAATGCCTTTTCCAAAAGTTCCTTCTGGAAAGTGTTACAGGGCTATTAAAACAAAAAGCTTCATGCCATCCCAAATGTTTCTTCCCCCAGATAGCAGCACAGTAGTGTAGTGGCTAGCACAACATATTACAGTATTAGTGACCCGGGTTCAATTCCCACCGTTGCCTGTAAGGAGATTATACGTTCTCCCCATGACCATATTGAGTTTCTTACAGGTGATCCAATTTCTGCCACAGACAAAGACAGTTGGTAGGCTAATTGATGATTTAAAATCGTCCTCTGATTAAATCCGTGGATTGCTGGGTGGCATGGCTCAAACGGACAGAGGGCCTATTCCACACTGCATCTCAATTTCAAAAAAATTTAAAAGTTGGTGAAACACTGTAGCGACACAGTGGGAGTGCTGGGGAATTTCATCATCGTCATCAGCCTTCCCTGTGGTTTCTAAAGATTTGGAAAGTTGACAATAATTTGCAGAATTTCATTGTGGATCTTCATAGCTGAAGGCCATTGTTGATCAGATAAGTATGCATCGCCTGCATTGTGCATCTTGATGAAACAGAGGTTGAAATGACCTGGCTCTGGAGTGGAAGTAACAGAGGTTGCACATTCCCATTTTTTGTATAGATTAGCTCCACTCCAGCTGAAAACTTGGATTTGATATGCAATACTGGTGTAAGAGACAGAGAAGATTACAAACACAACAGATTCTGCAGATGCTGGAAATCCAGAGCAACACACAAAATGCTGGAAGAACTCAGGTCAGACAGCATCTATGGAAATGAATAAACAATTACATTTCAGGCTGCGACCCTTCATCGGGACTGGAAGGGAAGGGGGTAAAAGCCACAATAAGGTGGTGGGGGAAGGGTACAAGCTAAAAGGTGTTAGGTGAAGCCAGGGAAGACTATGCTGGGATTGACTCCTTCATGAATTCCATTGGTTGGAAACTTGCATGACTTACGTAGCAAGAGTAACGGATTGAGATTAACAATTATAACATTAGTCAAAGTTAAAGGAAATCATACTAATTGCCAAATTCCCTTGAAGTGTCTTTGCCTGCATCAATTAATATCAAATACATGCTTCTGAAGAACAGGTTAAGCACTGTGAGAATTTCAATTTTGGAAACTTACTTGGATCTTGTTGCTGCTGAAATGACTGCATCCACTGTTGCTGGCTTAAAGGCCACTGCTGCCAAGGTTGACTACCTTGGTCCCACATCCTCAAAGGTTCAACAATAAATGTTTCAAAGTTACCAACAGAAAAATAAAAGGTTGTAGTGTTTCCACTCTACCTCAATGGATGAGAAACTCCATAAAGCTGAGAACATATCCTGGAATATAAAATATACAATTCCTCAGTACATTCAATTGGCTAAATTGCTAAAGGTTATTCCTGTCATGTACATTCAACAGCCACTTTAGACATGCTGGTTAATGCAATGATCTCATCAGCCAGTCAAGTGGCAGCAACTCAATGCATAAAAACAAGCACATGTGGTCAAGAGGTTCAGTTGTTGTTCAGACCAAACACCAGAATGGGGAAGAAATGTTATTGAATTGACTTTGACAGTGGAATGATTGTTGCTGCCAGATGGGGTGATTTGAGTAACTTAGAAACTACTGATCTCCTAGGACTTTTACTCACAGGTTTCTAGAGTTTACAGAGAATGGTGCAGTTCTGTGGGCGAAAACACCTTGTTAATGAGAGAGACCAGAGGAGATTGTCCAGACTGGTTCAAGCTGACAGGAAGGCGACAGTAATCCATATAACCATGCATTATCACAATAGGGTGTGAAAGAACGTCTCCAAACACACAACATGTCCAACCTTGGTGGGTGGACTACAGCAGCAGACCATGAACACTCAGTTGCCTCTCTATTTGGTACAGGAGGTAGCTAATAAAGTGGCCGCGGTGTGTAGTGTTCCTAATGTGGCACTACTGGTCACTCATATCGTCTTATTGTTTTTCCATATACAATTAAAATCCCAGAATTCCATGGGTTTAATTAATACCTTCATACTGTGGACTTTAAAATGACACTCTACATTCATGGTGAAATTTACAAACACCTGTTGCTTTTTGCTAACAGGTACAGCACGCTCCTCTTTTCTGCCCCCAAGGACAAGAAAATCCAATTATTTTCCTCTACAATGCTTATTAACTCACAAACAAAGTCTTTGACATTCACAATCAATTTATGGATCATTGAATTGCTATTCTAAGTTTGAAATTTGGCTTGTTTAGTTGTAATTTGCCACTTACGTCCCTCTTGCCTACTCCACCCAGACTATGCTATAATGTTATGGCCCCCCTGACCAAAATTACTCTCAATTCTTTTGTCATCGACTCTACCTTCAAACTACTAATGCTTTTCTATGCTTCCTGCCTCTTTTTTTAAAACCCCGCGTGGAACTTTTTATTCTTCATAATGTCCACCTTCATTTCTGCTACTTTCACTGTCTTTCAATTTGATCTGCTCCATTTACCCATCATCTATATCTGTCACCGTCTTCTAAGAACTCTATCACCACAGCAACTATTGTGTCATGTTTCTTAACTGACCAGCTCACCTCCAATCATCTCCTACTTGCATGTTATTCTAATCCACCAGATCAAACTGTAAACTTCAACTTTAAAATGTGCAGTGATTACAGAGATAGCCATATATCTTGCATTTCCAAACTCTTAAATGATAGAATGAATGAAAAATATCACTTTTTTAATATCAATATAGAGATTTCCCTCCGTAGACCACGTACAACTAGAGGCTATTGTCACTTTCTGAATAGTCATCTCCAAATCACATTGAAGAAGTGTTTTATGGGATCTTAGCTACAACAAATCTTCCAGGTTTAACCTATAGAGTAAAAATAAGAGGTTTCTGTTTCCCCTTTTGATATCACTTTAAACCATCACCATCTCTGTGTCTCATGTTGTATGGTGTAGGTGATCATGGTCTCATGACCATGATTGTTCTTGGCAAATTTTTCTACAGAAGTGGTTTGCCATTACATTCTTCTGGCAGTGTCTTTACAAGATGGATGACCCCAGCCATTATCAATATTCTTCACCTCAGACCACTTCCTACTATTAGAGTAAGGAGCTAAGGGATGCTTAAGATATGTTCTTACTTTGGCTTAGGTAAAAGTTCATTACACTAATTCTTGGAATGAAGAGGATATTTTGAGGAGGTACTGAGCAGAATTGGCCTTCTTTGGAATTTATAACTGAGGTTATCTTAGTAAAATATTGAAGGACACAGCAGGTTAATGCTGAGAGTATGCTTGTCCTGGACCAATAATCTGGAATGTGAGGAATAATTCTTTCATGATCTGTGAACCTTTGTTCCTGTCTGGCCGTAGAAAGTTGTGAATGTTCATTACATTCAAGTCTGAGATAGAAAGATTTTTGAATGATGATGAAATCAGCTCTAGTAGGAAATCAGGACCAAAGGAGTGCCATGATTATGTTTTGATGTACATGTGACAAATATAGCTAATCTTTTTTAAATAAGGGAAGAGGCCTGTATGGCCAAATTCTGATTTTTATAAATGGTGCTGATGTAGAACAAGCAGTTCTAACCTAGTTTCACAGGGAAAGACATTGGCAGTTTCCTTTACCACAGATACAGCCTGGCTTGCTGAGTCCTTCCAGAATTTTCAGCTTTTGTTTTAGAAGATGAGGCACGATCTGGCTGAATGTGGACGAGTCTCAAAGGGCTTGATAACCCACATGTGTTCCTACTTCTCACATTATTTTCCATTATATTCATTCTGACTATGTTATTAACATGAAACACAATCATATGGAAGTAACAATATTCCACCTCTCCTCAATTGCTTATGCAAGTTAAAAAGATCAGAAATTAAGTGAAAGGATGCAGCTCTGCAAAATTTAAGTTTCTTGCTTTTGAGTGCACTTATTACAGAACCAAAACTATAACTGGAGGACAATAACAGGAATGTTAGCCACTTTACATTACACTGATTGGACGACTGTATCTATACTTGAATGGGTTTTTGGATCAGATTTAGTGTAGAGAGGCAGGTAGACCAAGAAACCAAAGAGAATGAAGATGTTTTACAGTTACACAATAATTAGAAAATATAAGATACATTTGTTACCAATGTTGAATCACTTTAGCCCTGGACTTCAAATTTTCTGGGGGGGGGGGGAAAAAAAATAAAAACGGCAAAATTTAAGGTTGAGGCTCCTTATACCAATGTTTTCCTTGTTGCATGCTAAACATGCTGAGACAAGATGGAAGTTGGATTATGGTACAGAGGGATCTATTCCAGAGTTGATAATGATTGTGCTTCAGAATGTATTTATTATTTAGAGATACAGCAGGTAACAGATCCATCTGGCCCAATCAGCTCATGCTGCCCAATTGCACACATGCGGCCGAATCACCCACTAACCTGTAGGTCTTTGTGGAGGAAACCAGAGCCCTGGAGGAAACCCAAGCAGTGATGGGGGGGGGGGGGGGGGGGGGAGAGGTACAAACTCCTTACATACAGCAGTGGGAACTGAACTTGGGTCACTGTGCTGTAGTAGTGTTACATTAACCACTGAACTGCCCAATTAATGAGACGGAATTAAAATAAAGTCACTGCTTTATTTATGGTTACACAGCCATACATCACTCTAAGTACCTGCACATTTGTTTCTCAGATCTGGAAGTTTAAACTTAGACTAGGATTCTTTCAAGTGAGCTCTAAGTAACCTTGCAAATTCCACAACTTAACAGCATGAAAATGTTAAACGGATGAGCTATAAAATAAAAATATGCATTTACAAGTATTTCATTTTGAGACAGCGCGGAATAGGCCCTTTCAGCCACGCTCCCCAGCAACTCCCAACAACCCCGATTTAACCTTGGACTAATCATAGGATTACTTACAATAACCACTAAACCCAGTAATCCTTTGGAAGGTGGGAGGAAACCAGAGCACCCACAGGAAACTCCCATGTTCCACGGAGAGGACGGCAGGGATGTCTTACAGAGGATGCTGGGATTGAACTCCGACCTCCGACACCCCAAGTGGTGCCCATATATAACATGTAGTAGTTATGATCTCAGCAAATCTCTAATTATATATCAATGGAGAGAATCTCTATGCCATCAAGAATCAAGTGAAACAGAACAACACTGCTGTCAAGAATGAGTACAAAGCTAGCAGGTTGGGTCTGGAATGCATCACTGGAGGAACAGTAGTTAAGAGGTTCAATTTCAGCATTCTAGACAGAGCAGCAAACACTCAGAGGCCACTTTATTAGCTACAGGAGCGGAACCTGATGTGGTCTTCTGCTGCTGTAGCCCATCCACTTCAAGGTGTGATGTGTTGTGCATTCAGAAATGCTCTTCAGCACACCACTGTTGTAATGAG